>NC_037672.1:78391801-78539161 GCF_003255815.1 Theropithecus gelada
AAAGAAAGAAAGAAAGAAAGAAAGAAAGAAAGAGAGAGAGAGAGAAAGAAAGAAAGAGAAAGAAAGAAAGAAAGAAAGAAGAGAAAGAAAAGAGAAAGAAAGAGAAAGTAGGAAGAAGGAAGGAAGGAAGAAAGGAAAGAAGGAAGGAAGGAAGGAAGGAAGGAAGGAAAGAAGGAAGGAAGGAAGGGAGGGAGGGAGGGAGGGAAGGAGGGAAAGAAAAGAAAGAGAGAAAGAAAGAAGGAAGGAAGGAAGAAAGAGAGAAAGAAAGAAGGAAGGAAGGAAGGAAGGAAGAAAGAAAGAAAGAAAGAAAGAAAGAAAGAAAGAAAGAAAGAAAGAAAGAAGAGAAAGAAAAGAGAAAGAAAGAGAAAGTAGGAAGAAGGAAGGAAGGAAGAAAGGAAAGAAGGAAGGAAGGAAGGAAGGAAAGAAGGAAGGAGGAAGGGAGGGAGGGAGGGAGGGAGGGAAAGAAAAGAAAGAGAGAAAGAAAGAAGGAAGGAAGGAAGAAAGAGAGAAAGAAAGAAGGAAGGAAGGAAGGAAGGAAGAAAGAAAGAAAGAAAGAAAGAAAGAAAGAAAGAAAGAAAGAAAGAAAGAAAGAAAGAAAGAAAGAAAAGAAAGAAAGAAAGAAAGAAAGAAAGAAAAGAAAGAAAGAAAGAAAGAAAGAAAGAAAGAAAGAAGAAGAAAGAAAGAAAAGAAAATTCAATCATGCATGTGCCTTTAATTCCAGCTGAGAGAACTGAGGTTGGGGTTTGGGAGGCTAAGTTTGGAGGAGTGCTTGAGCCCACAAGTTCGAGACCACTGTGATCTATGATTGCCCCTCACTGCACTCCAATGTGGGCAACAGAGTAAGATATTATCTATGAAATAAAAGTGAAAATAATTGTTTAAAAAGAGCAAATTTTAAACATAAAGCAGAATTTTTTGAAAACAGACAAAAAAACATATAATACACTAGCTTCCAAAGTGTGATAATTATTTTATTGCATTTTGTCTTTATAATCACTGAATACATAAATTGCATATAATGCAAAGATTAGTTTAATAATACATGTGAGTATTATCACGTATTATTAATAGGTATAATTAACTAGAATCTATATGCTATTCTATGCAAAGAATAAAACAACACAAGTTTGGGTCTTTTAAAAGCATTTTTTTTTAATTATCAAAAATACCCTCATCAATGTCTTAGTGCCTTTTAAGCATTTCAAGTTTTTTTCCACAATTTATTTTCAAAAGAATAATTAGGACAAAAGTTTATCGTATCTGTACTGACATTAATATACAGTAAAAGTTTATATTCTATAAAAGTTCAGATAATACATATTTCAGACATTGTGGTCCACACGGTCTATGACAAAAAGGTAGGAATAGTGATATGGTTTGGCTGTGTACCCATCCAAATCTCATCTTGAATTCCTTCCTGTTGTGGGAGGAAACCAGTGGGCAGTAATTAAATCATGGGGACAAGTTTTTCTCATGCTCTTCTTGTGAATAAGTCTCACAAGATATGATGGTTTTATAAAGAGGAATTCCCCTGAATGAGTTCTCTCTGCCTGCCGCCATCTACCTAAGATGTGATGTGCTCCTCCTTGCCTTCTACTATGACTGTGAGGCCTCCCCGACCATGTGGAACTGTAAGTCCGTTAAACTTCTTTCTTTTGTAAATTGCCCAGTTTGGATATGTCTTTATTAGAAGTGTGAGAACAGAATAATACAGTAAATTGGTACCAGTAGAGTGAGGTGCTGCTGAAAAGATATCTGAAAAGATACCTGAAAAGATAGAAATGACTTTGGAATTGGGTAACAGAGAGAGGTTGGAACAGTTTGAAGGGCTCAGAAGAAGACAGGAAAATGTGGGACAGTTTGGAACTCTCTAGATACTTGTTGAATTGCTTGGACCGAAATGCTTATAATAATATGGACAATGAAATCCAGGAAGAGGTGGTCTCAGATAGAGATGAGGAACCTGTTGAGAACTGAAGCAAAGATGACTCCTTTTATGTTTTAGTAAAGAGACTGGTGGCATATTGCCACTGCCCTAGAGATCTGTGAAACTTTGAACAGATGATTTAGGTTATCTGGCAGACAAAATTTCTAAGCAGAAAAGCATTCAAGATGTGAGTTGGGTGCTGTTAAAGGCATTCAGTTTTATAAGGGAAACAGAGCATAACAGTTTGGAAAATTTGCAGAATTATATATATTTGCACAAATTATTTATATATTTTATATATTATAGAATATATACAAATTTGCAGAATTATATATATATATTTGTACAAGTTTTCTATATATTTTATAGAATATAAAATTTGCAGCCTGACAATGCAATAGAAAAGAAAATCCCATTTTCTGAGGATAAATTCAAGTCAGCTGCAGAAATTTGCAATAGTAATGAGGAGCTAAATGTTAATCATCAAGACAATGGGGAAAACGTCTCTAGGGCATGTCAGAGACTTTTGTGGCAGCCCCTCTCATCAAAGGCCCAGAAGTTTAGGAGGAATAAATGGTTCCTTGGGCACGGGTCCAGGGTCCCCCTGCTGTGTGCAGTCTAGGGACTTGGTGCCCTACATCCCAGCTGCTCCAGTGTGACTAAAAGGGATCAAGGTACAGCTCAAGCTGTTGCTTCAGAGGGTGCAAGCCCCAAGACTTGGCAGTTTCTATGTGGTGTTGAGCCTGTGAGTACACAGAAGTCAAGAATTGTTGTTTGGGAACCTCACCTAGATTTCAGAAGATGTATGGAAATGCCCAGGCAGAAGTTTGCTGAAGGGGCAGGGCCCTCATGGAGAACCTCTGCTAGGGCAGTGAGAAAGGGAAACATGGGGGTGGAGCCCCCACACAGAGTCTCTACTGGGGCACTGCCTAGTGGGAGCCGTGAGAAGAGGACCACCATCCTCCAGAGCAGAAGATGGTAGATCCACTGTCAGCTTACACCATGCATCTGGAAAAGTCACAGACACTCAACACCAGCCTGTTAAGGCAGCCAGGAGGGAGGCTGTCCCTGCAAAGCCACAGAGATGGAGCTGCCCAAGACCATGAGAACCCACCTTTTGCATCAGCATGACCTGGATATGAAACATGGAGTTAAATAAGATCATTTCTGGATGTTGAGATTTGACTGCCCCGCTGGAGTTTGGACTTGGATGGGGCTTGTAGCCTCTCTGTTTTGGCCAATTTCTCCCATTTGGAATGGCTGTATTTGCCTGTACTCCCTGTACCCCCATTGTATCTAGAAAGTAACTTACTTGCGTTTGATTGTACAGGTTCATAGGCAGAAGGAACTTGCCTTGCCTCAGATGAAACTTTGGACTGTTGAACCTTGAGTTAATGCTGAGATAAGACTTCGGGGGACTGTTGGGAAGGCATGATTGGTTTTGAAATGTAAGGATGTGGGATTTGGAAGGGGCCAGAGGGGGAATGATATGATTTGACTGTGTCCCCACCCAAATCTCATATTGAATTCTCACATGTTGTGAAAGGGACCTGGTGGGAGGTAATTGAATCATGAGGGCAAGTCTTTCCTGTGCTGCTCTCATGATAGTAAATAAGTCTCAGGAGTTCTGATGGTTTTATAAAGAGGAGTTCCCCCGCACAAGCTCTCTGTCTTTGTGCACCACCATCCACGTAAGATGTGGCTTGCCCCTCCTTGCTTTTCACCATGACTGTTAGTCTTCCCAGCCATGTGGAACTATAAGTCAAGTTAAACCTCTTTCTTTTGTAAATTGCCCAGTATCAGGTATATCTTTATTAGCAGTATGATAATAGACTAATACCCATAAACAATACCTAAATGAGAAAATATATCTTTGTTTCAATTAAACAATGTTTACAAAATCAGTGGTGGTTTGAATTTGTCCTGGGAGCAGTAGTTTGCCCATCCCAGCACTAAATAATCAAGACATTAATATATAATCCAAGCATAAAATACTAATTGATAGTTTTATTGTTCAAATTACAAAATTTCATTAGAATGAAAGAAAAAATCTGAAGTTATCTCACATGTATAGTAATTTTCTGGAGCTCAAAATAATCCTTAATATGTTTCATTCTATCTACTTTATTTAAGGTCACAGGGCCCATTAATAGTAATTATAGTTTATATTTGTGAAAGCAACGGAATGATTTATCTGCTTTTTAGTATTTCATTTTGTTTTACAAATTAAAATTATTTTCACATACCAATGTCTTTACTAACAGAAAAGACAATTTGCTTCTTATCTTATCAAGAAACATGTCTTTTCCTTTTATAAATATATCTGTTTACACTTTTCATTGAAAATTTGCATTTCTTGGAGGACTAGTACTTATAACATAAATGTAATTTAGAAAATTATTATAAATTTAAAATATTTGTTGAATAAAAGAATAAATATCAATCCAAGTTTATCCTGAAAACTCTTGTTTAATATCTATCATTATTTTCCAGATAGTTTTAAGGTAGGGACCATGGCTTGACTCCAGAGACAAGACTGGGACTCTGGGTCAGATTAAGGACTGGAAAAAAGAGGACCAGGGCTTAAGCAGCTTTCAATCAGACACGCCCACCACCGTGCCATGTCAAGTTACTGCTGCTGTGGTGACACCAGAAGTTATTGCCTTTTCCATGGCAATGACGCAATGACCCAAATGTTAATACCCTTTCCCTACAGATTCAAAGTAAGTGCATGTGTCCTTATTTTGCCTAGAAATTTCTGCATAAACCACTTCTTTATCTGTGTGCAATTAAAAGTGGGTATAAATATGACTGCAAAACTTCCCTGAGCTGCTACTCTGCCTACATCATATCCCTGCTCTATATAAGCAGTCACGAAGCTGTAACACTACCTCTTCAATAAAGCTGTTTTCTTCTACCATTGGCTTACCCTTGAATTCTTTCCTGGACAAAGCCAAGAACCCAGTGCACTAAGCTCCACTTTGAGGCGTACTTCCCCTACATCAATTTATCAAAGGAACTCTACTTTTCAAAACTTCAAAAGAATACTCTATGATTAAGAAATACAAGGTAAAATATAATCTTTAGAAAATCTCCAAATCATGTAACTGTTTTTAAAAGTATGTTACGCTAGAAACTATATTTAATAGTAAAGATCTTGGCCTATAATGCTTACATTAAAATGCATATGATAACATTATATTTTGAGAAGATAAATTTAATAACATAATTGCTAATTTTGATTTTATGACTACTACACTTAATATTGGAAAAAATATTTTTCTATCTCTAGCATTGCTGTACATTTAAATACTACATTTTGTTACATAAAATTCTTTTCACTATTTGGTATAAAATAAGTTTGAAACAAAATCACAAGTGGATATTCTACTTATACCAATGGTAAAAAGCAGTGATAATTTCATTTTTCTGGTTAATATCAATAGAAAGATACAGCCAAGATGCAATCAGTCTGAAATTCCTACTTTCTGCACAGTTCATTTTGCTACACTATCAAAAGATCAAATAAACTGATTTCATTATCGTGGTCAAGATATTTAATTTCCTAAGAGGTATGTAAATTCATTGACAGGCTTATATTCAGGAAGAGAAACTGGACATCAAAGGAAGCCACAACCTTCACAAAACTAAATTCTACTGCAGAAGGAACAATTAGCATTAGTGACATTAGGCTCACCCTAATAATTGAAATGTTCCTGGTATAATTAATGCTATTTATTCTAGGGAGCACATGGTTCCTAGTGTTTGTAGTACTCTTGGATAAGTTTGCTTTTATTTGTCTGTTCTTTACTGTTACCCCACACAATACCTTTTGTGGCAATGGATAGATGTACTTGTGTTGAAATTCAGGACACCTGTCAGAAGGACAAATGTTAGCTTGTCAAAAACTTAGGCAGACTTCAGGACTAAACATTCTGAAGTCTAATAACTACTCTTTGATTTCTTTCAACTAAAACATCCTTCAAAACTTGCTGAAACAAAAAAAATAACTTTTTTTTCACAGTAATAACAAAAAGAATCTGAATCTGCTACACTATGACAATAATTGCCACATAATATAATGCTCATAGAATAGCCAAAACAGTAAAGATACTGCATCTAGTATCAGAAGGAAGGAAGTACATGCTAAATAATTTCAGAGGAAGAAGACACAACTTACTACATTCTTCTCACCCTAGGCTTGGAAGTGCAAAACCTGCATTTACTTCATGTGGGACACTCATTTTTGAGAACAGATTTCTAACCCACCAGAAAACACAAATTGTAATCTCTACCATATTATTGAAGGAAAGAAAACGTATAATTGTACATTTTACAACAAGAAATGGAGACTAAAATTCCCTGGGAGCTGTACAAACTGAATCGAAGTTGTGCTTTCTGTAATTGCTCTATGGAAAGTAATTACTAGTAGCCTTTGATCCTTCAGGGCATTCAAGTTCTTCATAAATTCTGATAAACAAGTAATGGGGCAGGAAATGCTACCACATTGTCCAAGTTTATAACTATCATAGATTAACCCCTGCTAGATTTCTACCATAGGCTACACGCAGAAATCTGGGATCCAGCTTTAGATAAGAGAATTCTCCCAGAAAAGGCATGCTCAGATGCAGATTGAGGAGGATGTAAAGCACTGGATAAATTTATTCTCTTTCACATATAAATAAACAAAAAGACAGAATTGTAAGCCAGAGAGCATATTTGTGCCATTAAGTCTTTTAAAAATAGGAAAAGGAGATTAATTTTAAGACTTGTAAAGAAAGTTTTTCTCTTAATTTTCTCAGAATCAGAAGTCAAGGTAAGCAATAGATAGTTTTGTTTTCTGCTCTCTGTACAGTAGTAGTCTATGTTGTTTCTATAAATAAGAAAGATTCATTATAATGTAGGACAGATTAAAGAGACAAAAGAAAAGACTGAGAAGAAATGAGAACAAACAAGAATAATAAAAGCCGGCAAATTCTTTAAAATTTTAGTAGGAAGACTGAATTCTATATTAAAAGTCAACAGAAAGTAAATTTGACACTAAAGAATGTGCAATCTGCATTTTAAAAGTCAAACAGAAGATGACTCTTGATACAATAGAAAATGACAAAGTAATCAGAATTATAAGTGATAATAATTGATATGTATATACAAAGCAGAAATGTAATTCTCAATTATGAGGCCTTAATGAATAATAATCTTAAAGAAATAGTAGGAAGATATAATGAAAATTTTAACTAGAGAAAAATAAAATACCTGAGCTGAAAGGCAAACAACATACCAAGGAAAATTTTTTGAATACAAATTACAAAAATCAATATTAAAAAATTTTTTTTTTTTTTTTTTTTTTTTTTTTGAGACGGAGTCTCGCTCTGTAGCCCAGGCTGGAGTGCAGTGGCCGGATCTCAGCTCACTGCAAGCTCCGCCTCCCGGGTTCATGCCATTCTCCGGCCTCAGCCTCCCGAGTAGCTGGGACTACAGGCGCCCGCCATCTCGCCCGGCTATTTTTTGTATTTCTTAGTAGAGACGGGGTTTCACTGTGTTCGCCAGGATGGTCTCGATCTCCTGACCTCGTGATCCGCCCATCTCGGCCTCCCAAAGTGCTGGGATTACAGGCTTGAGCCACCGCGCCCGGCCAATATTAAAAAATTTTAATCTTGTCTAGTGTGGTGGCTCATGCTTGTAATACCAGTGATTCTGGAAACTGAGGTGACAGGAGTATTACTCGAGCCCAGGAGTTCAAGGCTTCAGTGAGTTATAACCACGCCGCTGCACTCCAGCCAGGTAACAGAATGAGATCTTGGCTCTAAAAGAAAACAGAAACAACAAAAAACATAGAAAGGAAAAAATAGTCTACATTTATTTTCTCCATATCTTAAAGCATTCAGCTAAAATACAAATATTAACACAAGATTAAAAGTTCATAAAATAAAATTACATTTTTCATTAGTAATATAGTAAACTACTAAAATACAATGATAACATATATTCAGTCCTTCAGGATCCTGTGAAGAAGGAAATAATTAACCAGACTCAGTTCCTATCAAAGATATTTTACAAGGTAGGGAGTAGATTTAGGGGAAGCACAGAGGAAATAATCCTGTAGTAAGTAAGAGTAAGAGATGTTACTACTCACAGTTTTGAAAAGATAATAGGAATAATGAGAAAGAGATTATTTGATTGGATATATATCCAATAAATTATACATACATATATTATATGCATATATATGTATATATAAACATGTATGTTTGCATTGTGTATATATATTATATATATAATTCTATATATAGATTTATATAACTATATATTATAAAATGTAAATATTTTATAATATATGTTATAAATATATAATATGTAATATATATACACACATCAGAATTAGAGCAATTTTGAAATTTTGTGGATAAAGTGGGTCACCTGAAAGAAGCTGGGCCTCTTGATAAAATTACAAAACACGGAAAACAAAAACTATCAACAGAGAATACTATAAACACCTCGACGCAAATAAACCAGAAAATCTAGATGAAATGAATAAATTCCTGGACACATACACCCTCCCAAGATTAAACCAGGAAGAAGTTGAATCCCTGAATAGACCAATGGCAGGCTCTGAAATTGAGGCAATAATTAATAGTCTACCAACCAAAAAAGTCCAGGACCAGACAGATTCACAGCCAAATTCTACCAGAGTTACAAAGAGGAGCTGGTACCATTCCTTCTAAAACTATTCCAATAAGTAGAAAAAGAGGGAATCCTCCCTAATTCATTTTATGACGCAAACGTCATCCTGATACCAAAGCCTGGCAGAGATACAACAAAAAAAGAGAATTTTAGACCAATATCCCTGATGAACATCAATGCAAAAATCCTCAATAAAATATTGGCAAACCAAATCCAGAAGCACATCAAAAAGTTGATCCATCATGATGATGTGGGTTTCATCCCTGGGGTGCAAGACTGGTTCAACATACGCAAATCAATAAACGTAATCCAGCATATAAACAGAACCAAAGACAAAAACCACATGATTATCTCAATAGATGCAGAAAAGGCCTTTGACAATATTCAAAAGCCCTTCATGCTAAAAACTCTCAATAAATTAGGTATTGATGGGACGTATCTCAAAATAATAAGAGCTATTTATGACAAACCCACAGCCAATATCATACTGAATGGGCAAAAACTGGAAAAATTCCCTTTGAAAACTGGCACAAGACAGGGATGCCCTCTCTCACCACTCCTATTCAACATAGTGTTGGAAGTTCTGGCCAGGGCAATCAGGCAAGAGAAAAAATTAAAGGATATTTAATTAGGAAAAGAGAAAGTCAAATTGTCCCTGTTTGCAGATGACATGATTGTATATTTAGAAAACTCCATCACCTCAGCCCAAAATCTCCTTAAGCTGATCAGCAACTTCAGCAAAGTCTCAGGATACAAAATCAATGTGCAAAAATCACAAGCATTCTTATACACTAATAACAGACTAACAGAGAGCCAAATCATGAGTGCACTCCCATTCACACTAGCTTCAAAGAGAATAAAATACTTAGGAATCCAACTTACAAGAGATGTGAAGGACCTTTTCAAGGAGAGCTACAAACCACTGCTCAACGAAATAAAAGAGGACACGAACAAACGGAAGAACATTCCATGCTCATGGATAGGGAGAATCAATATTGGGAAAAATGGCCATACTGCCCAAGGTAATTCATAGATTCAATGCCATCCCCATCAAGCTACCAATGACTTTCTTCACAGAATTGGAAAAAACTACTTAAAAATTCATATGGAACCAAAACAGGGCCCATATTGCCCATACAGTCCAAAGTCAAAGAACAAAGCTGGAGGCATCACACTACCTGACTTCAAACAATACTACAAGGCTACAGTAACCAAAACGGCATGGTACTAGTACCAGAACACAGATACAGACCAATGGAACAGAACAGAACCCTCACAAATAGTACCACACATCGATAACCATCTGATCTTTGACAAACCTGTCAAAAACAAGAAATGGGGAAAGGATTCTCTATTTTATAAATGGTGCTGGGAAAACTGGCTAGCCATATGTAGAAAGCTGAAACTGGATCTCTTCCTTACACTTTATACTAAAATTAATTCAAGATGGATTAAAGGCCTAAATGTTAGACCTAAAACCATAAAAACCATAGAAGAAAACCTAGGCAATATCATTGAAGACATAGGCATGGGCAAGGACTTCACGTCTAAAACACAAAAAGCAATGGCAAGGAAAGCCAAAATTGACAAATGGGATCTCATTAAACTAAAGAGCTTCTGCACAGCAAAAGAAACTACCATCAGAGTGAACAGGCAACCTACAGGATGGGAGAAAATTTTTGCAATCTACTCATCTGACAAAGGGCCAATATCCAGAATCTACAAAGAACTCAAACAAATTTACAAGAAAAAACAACTCCATCAAAAAGTGGGTGAAGGAGATGAACAGACACTTCTCAAAAGAAGACATTTATGCAGCCAACAGACACATGAAAAAATGCTCATCATCACTGGCCATCAGAGAAATGCAAATCAAAACCACAGTAAGATACCATCTCACACCAGTTAGAATGGCGATCATTGAAAAGTCAGGAAAAAGCAGGTGCTGGAGAGGATATGGAGAAATAGGAACACTTTTACACTGTTGGTGGGAGAGTAAACTAGTTCAACCATTGTGGAAAACAGTGTGGCGATTCCTGAAGGATCTAGAACTAGAAATACCATTTGACCCAGCCATTCCATTACTGGGTATATACCCAAAGGGTTATAAATCATACTGCTGTAAAGACACATGCATATGCATGTTTATTGTGGCATTATTCACAATAACAAAGACTTGAAACCAACCAAAATGTCCATCAATGATAAACTGGATTAAGAAATTAAAGAGGGCACAAACAAATGGGATGTGTTTTATATGTGGCACATATACACCATGGAATACTATGCAACCATAAAAAAGGATGAGTTCATGTCCTTTGTAGGGACATGAATGCAGCTGGAAACCATCATTCTCAGCAAACTATCCAAGGACAGAAAACCAAACACCACATGTTCTCACTCATAGGTGGGAACTGAGCAATGAGAACACTTGAACACAGGAAGGGGAACATCACACACCGGGGCCTGTGGGGCGGAGGGGGATGGGGGAAGGGATAGCATTAGGAGATATACCTAATGTAAATGATGAGTTAATGGGTGCGGCACACAGACATGGCACATGTATACATATGCAACAAACCTGAACATTGTGCACATGTACCCTAGAACTTAAGTATAATAATAAAAAAAAAGTTAAAAAAAGACACAGCAAATAGGCCAGGGCTTCCAGGAAGTACAAAGGGAAAATAATACCTCAAACTCACCATCCCCTTAATATCTACTCTACTCTTGATTTTGGCAGCACCTATTTCTACTTTGTAGAGTGTTTCTATGAATTCATTTACCAAGTAACACATATTTGGTTTGAGTTTCACAGGAGAGAAACAGATTGGGACTGTGGAACAAGGTGCTCTAACACTTAGGTCATATGATACAGCAGATCCAACTGTGGGTGAAATGTCTACAGTAAATAGAAATGTCTTAGGAAGGCCACCACTAGTGAACTATAATGTATATACCCTAAGTAGTTTGTAGTAAATATAAGCCATTGAATATAGAATGTGTTCTTTGGAAAAATATCCTTTATTAACCTGGCAGATGATAGAAATAGAGTGATTTTTCATGAAACTTCAGGTTACTACTTAACCGGTCTACCTTAGGTAGACTCTAGAGATCTCAACCATAAAGCCATAAATTACATTAGCAGCAGTCTATTGTCAAACAAAAGTAGTGCATGGGAGCATATAAGGTAACAGGTGTTGGAAAGGCATGTAAGTTGTGTAAGGAAGTAGATCAGATGCTCATGGAACACATTTCTACATTGCCTTCTCACCTTAAACCCACAAAGCCCCATAGAGTATTTCCTGCAATCTCTTGACTGAGGAAGAAAAACAAATGAGATCTAAATTAGGATAATGCTAATAAACATACTAGTACCACTTGAAAGTGAACAACTGCAAAAATGAAAACCCTCCAAGTGGGTAAACTTAACTCCTCACCTCCAGTTGCTGACTTCATCTGAAGGGAGAGAGAAGTATGAATTGACATTAACACATGGAACATAGCTGATAATTTGCTGAAAAGTCAAAAACTTAGGAGGAAAAAGAATGGACATTGGATGATAAGAAGGTCTAGAAAGAGCTACGTGAAGAAACCTCTCAATTTGACAAATATATGAGAACATTTGTTTCCCAAAAAAGTGTACATCAAAAGTTAGACAGTAGCCCCTTGAAATTGGCATTTAGGTTTTTTTAATCAGAAAATGTAAAGATTTACATGTAGGTCATATTTGAGAGATATGGTGAAAGTGGAAAAAATCTGTAATTTCGTTAGATTTACTGAATATGGAACACACAAAAGGATCCATAGGCAGTGTCCACATACCTCTTTACTCCCTAACCATGGTTTGAAACTTAATAAGCACTGATTTAAGAATAGCTGACTATCAGTTTTTCTAAACAGTGCCCTGTATTGATAAATACTTTTCTTTATAAAAGAACAGCACTTGTGGACATGTTGACTGCAGTCCTCTCCTGGAGAGAAGGAAGCTTACTTTCTGTCACCCGCAGAGGCATTGGAATGAAAGCATAATCATTTGTATTGAGATTCTGAATCAAATGTGCCAGGTTTGAGAGGTTTTACTCCCGAATGACTGACCTTTGGAAACAGGAAAACAGAAAGAGGAAATGTTCATGTTTGAGCTGGCATGTGCCATGCAATCTTTATCCAGCACTGACAAGTCCCTGCTGTTGGAATCCTGCAGCAGTTGTGCAGTTTGTTTGTGGGTATTACCAAGGGCCAAGGAAGTGTGCCGTTTGCATAGGGAATATTTAATGACTAGAGAAAAGATTAAAATTTTACAAACACACATCTACACATTCTTAAAAATCAATATGTCTTCTGAAGCTATGGTATACTACTTTTTTTTTTTAATCAAGTGGATATTTTATGTTCATCTTTAAATTTTTATTATAATATGTTGGGGACGTATGCAGCATCTTTTGAAGATGTTTACCTATCTAATTTTTCTTTTAGTCAGACAGAATTAAATAAAACTAAAACACATTTTACTAACTGAAAAAAAAAAAAAAGTTAAGCACAGAAAAATAAGGTTCTCAATAATCAGGTAATCAAGGTAAGTTATCTGGGTTCCAGTATGCTTTTCCTCCAGTAGCTCTTGTCCTTGTTCTATGGATTCACTACAAAGTGTTGATCACAACAGGGAGGAGGTTGTATATAAATTCAACAATAATAATTTCTATTTAATGAGTCTAATCTGGTCATAGCCAACAGCAGAAACTATCAGTGGTTCCTCCTATGGCACAGATCCACAGGGGGAAATAGCAAGCCACTTGAAAATACGTTGATTACATTGAACCAATTTTACTGTGACATTTTTATCCTCATTAGAAGATGGACACCTTTTTTTCTCTTCTGTTATAATTAATACTTAACAGCATCATTAAGATGTAATTAAGATACCATATAATTTACCTATTTAAACAATTGAATGTTCTTAGTATATTCACACATGGTTATGTAGACATGATCACATTTAATTTTAGAATATTTTTGTCACTACCAAAAATATCCTAATTGCATCTATTAGCAGTCACTCTAAACTTCACCCACATGTCCCCCATTCCCAGCAACCACTAGCTTGCATTTTGTCCTTATAGTATTGTCTATTTTCGGCAATTTTTATATTTGAACTCTTGTAATATGTAGTTTCTTGTGGCTGTATATTTCACAACATATTTCAAGTTCTATCTTTGTTGTAGCAGGTAATATTATTCATATTTTGTTGATTGGTATTCCATTGCATTGATACATTTATTTATCCATTCATGACTTTATAGATATTTGGATCATTTCCACTTTTTGATACTAAAAAAAAAGTCAATATGTATATTTATGTATGAATTTTTGTTTACATAAAGTGTCTTCAATTCTCTTGGTTATATCCGTAG
This sequence comes from Theropithecus gelada, assembly GCF_003255815.1. NCBI lineage: Eukaryota > Metazoa > Chordata > Mammalia > Primates > Cercopithecidae > Theropithecus > Theropithecus gelada. The sequence continues at coordinate 78,405,824 of NC_037672.1, forward strand.
GAGTAAAATTGGTGGCTTACGTGGTAAGTCTACATTTAACATTTTGATAAGGTGTCAAGTTGTTTTGTAAAGCAGTTGTGTTATTCTCTATTCCCACCAGCAATATCTGATGGTTTCAATTTCTGGACATCCTTACCAACACTTGCTATTATCTATCTTATTTTTCTAATTAAGGCCTTCAAGAAAATGTGAAGTGTGATTTCATTGTGATTTTGACTTGCCTTTTCCTAATGACATTAAATATCCTTTCATGTGCTGCTTATTGGCTATTTGTGTATCTTATTTGAAATAAAATGTCTATTTAAATATTTACATTAAAAAGTTGGGTGAAAGGGTTTTTTACATTGTTGATATACTTCTTTTATTATACATATAAGGCTGGATGTAGTGGTTCATGCCTGTAATCACAGCACTTTTGGAGGCCAAGGTGGGAGTTTGGCTTGAGGCCAGGAGTTCAAGACCAGCAATGGCATTAGGAGATGGTGTGTCAAAAAAAAAAAAAAAAAAAAAAAAAGAGTGATAGATGATAGATAGATAGATAGATAATAGATAAAAGATATGTAATTTGAAAATATTTTCTCCCAATCTATGTTTTTTTCATTTTCTATGCACGAAAGTTTCTAATTTTAAAAATATCCACATTATTGACTTTTCCCCCTTTAGTAGCTGTGCTCTAGACGTGAACAGATCAGCAATGAATTCTGAAATTGAATCAGTAATAAAAAATCCCTGACAACCAGAAAAAACTGAGGACCAGATGGACTCACACCTGAACTATACCAGATATACAAAGAAAAGCTGGTACCAATCCTACTGAAACTATTTCAAAAAAATTAAGAAGGAGGGACTCCTCTCTAACTTATTACGTGAAACAAGATCCCACTTGATACAATAATCTGGCAATAACACAGCAAAAAAAGAAAACCACAGGCCAATATGATAGATACAAAAATCCATAACAAAATACTAGCAAACTAAATACAGTACCACATTAAAACTTTAATAGTTATTAAAATGGCCCAATTGCCCAAAGAAATGTAGAGTTTTGATGCTATTCCCATCAAATTACCATCATTTTTTACACAACTAGAAAAAACTATTCTAAAATTCCAGCCAAAAAAGACCCCACATAGCCCAAATATCCAAAACAATTCTAGAACAAAAACAAAAACAAAGACTGAGGAATTACATTACCCAACTTCAAACTAAACTACGAGGCTACTGTAGCCAAAACAGTATGATACTGGTACAAAAGCAGACACATAGGTCAATAGAACAGAACAGAGAACCTAGAAAATAAAGCTGTACACCTACAGCCAACTGATCTTCAACAAAGTCAGCAAAAATAAACAATGGGGAAGGATTGCCCTATAAAGAAATAACACTGGGAAAACTGGTTATCCATATGCAGAAGAATAAAACTGGACCCCCCCGCCTCTTACCGTATACAAAAATTAACTCAAAATGTATTAAAAATCTAATTGTAAGACCTCAAACTATAAAACATCTTAGAAGAAAACCTAGGAAATACTATTCTGGACATCAATCTCAGCAAATAATTTATGACTAAGTCCTCAAAAGCAATTTGCAACAAAAACAAAAAATTGATCAATGGTACCCAGTTAAACTAAAGAGGTTCTGCATAGCAAAAGAAACTATCAAGAGTAGACAAACAACCTATAGAATGAGAGAAAATATTTACTAACTATGCATCCAGCAAAGGACTAATATCCAGAACTTAAATGAATCAACAAGAAAAAAACAAATAATCCCATTAAAACGTGGGCAAGGGGCATGAACAGATACTTCTTCTAAAAAGACATACATGCAGCCAGCAAACATGAAAAAATGCTCAACTTCACTAATCATCGGAGCAATGCAAATCAAAACCACAATGAAATATCATCTCACACAAGTCAGATGACGATCATTAAAAAGTCAGAAAATAACAGATGCTGGTGAGATTGCAGAGAAAAGGGAATGCTTACATACTGTTGGTAGGAATGTACATTAGTTCAGCCATTATAGAGAGCAATTTGAAGATTTCTCACAGAACTAAAAATAGAACTACCTTCGACCCAGCAATTGCATTACTGTGTATATACCCAGAGGAAAATACATAATTCTACCAAAAATACACTTGTACTCACATGTTTATTGCAGCACTATACACAATAACAAAGACGTTTGACCAACCTAGGTCTCCGTCAATGGTGAATTGGATAAAGAAAAGGTGGTACATACACACCGTGAAATGCTATGCAACCATAAAAAGGAATGAAATTGTTTCCTTTGCAGGACATGGATGAAGATGGAAGCCATTATCCTAAGTGAATTAATGCAGAGACAAAACAAACAAAAAAACAAACAAAAAACAACAAATATTGCATGTTGTCATTTATAAGTGAGAGCCAAATATTGTGTTCATATGGACACAAAGATAAACACAATAGACTCTGGGAACTCCAAAAGGAAGAGCGGAGAGTGCAAGGTCTAAAAAACTTCCTTTTGGGTACTATGTTCACTATATGGGTGACGGGATCAGTAGAGGCCCAACTTGCAGCATCATACTATATATACTCTTTAAACAACCTGCACATGTACACCTTGAATCTAAAATAAAAATGTAAAAACGTCAAAGCTAAAAGAAAGTGCCAAAACCAATGTCATCAATATTTATGCTATGTTTTCTTTAGTTTTGTGCCTTTAGCTTTTATATTAACTCTAAAGCATTTTAACTTTGCATGCGGTGTGAGGTAGGAGTCCAAGTTCATTTTTTTTTTTTCCTTTTTCATTTGCCTATCGTGTCCTGTCAGTGCCATCCTTTCAGACAAATCTCTGAATCTCCTCATCCACATGGTCCACCTTTCCATCATGTGGATTCCCTGCACTACTGGACCAGAGCTTGGGGCAGAAACCTGCTTTTCCTAGAGTGACAACCTTGCTCTATGAGAAGGCACTGGAGATTTAGGAGTAGCAATCCTTGGCCTTTGAATCACTGTGTATGAAGGCACAAGCTGAGGAAGAAATGTTTGGAGCCCCAATATTCTTGGCCTGTTATACCTGGGGTAGGACTTCTAGAGGACTTGGCTAGAGGAAGGGAGACATGCTTCTCTCAGCCATGCCTACGTGGAATACAGCCTCTCCAAAATGCCCGTGAGTGAAAAGGTGAAAAACAATATCTTGGTTGTTTGGAGAATAGGGAAACCCTGTATATTTGGCTGCACATTACCAGTATAGAGCATCCGTAAGAAAATTGAGTGAGAGGGGCTGCAGTAAGGTAATGGATAATACCACAAATGACACAGACATCCACTGTTCTTGTTAAGATTTAGTAGATTTTCATGAACAAAGATTTCTCTATTTACTGTATTCAGAAATTTTAATGATTGTGTTTTTAAAATATTCTGCGGTTAAATTGCTGTCTTGGTTTTACAAGGTTTCATTAAGATCCCTACATGGCCATTCTGATAGTCACACATTAAGAAACTTACCTGGATACATTTATTTTCTTCCCTACCCACAGTGCTTCTGCCAAAACCCTTATCTATATATTTATAAAATGTTATTTGCTCTCAGGGTAATCCACACAGCATTATAGAATAATAAGGCATCTTCCTAAAGGTAACTCATTATAATTCAAAATACAGTATCTAGACCACAGAATTAATTGATGTTACTTTGAGCTAAATGAAGAAGATGGCCTGAAAGCACAGTAGAATAACATTTTGAATACTTAGGTCTAGTTTCAGGTAGTAGAGTATCTGAACTGGAAACAAATATATGTTAATATATCTCCCACAGTCAGAATATGCTGGTCAGGAAACCAGGAAGTTTATATAGGTGAAGCTCATTTTAAATCGTGCATGAAAAAATTTGAAACACAAATGTAATCGTTTTGTGTGTTCATGGTGTTTGAGTGTGTGTGGTTTGTGTGTGTGTGTGCATGTGCATGAGTGTACTAAATATATATGAAATATATGAAACCAATTTTTTTCTTTAACTCTTTTTTTACTATCTCACAGTAAGTTAGTAATATTTCCTACACATTTCCTACATAGTAAGATAGTAAGATTTCCTACAAATTACTTACATAGTAAGATTTTCTACATATTTCAGTATTTAATTCAGTATTACAAATCAAGGTAGCTCATTGAAATAGTGAATGAGCTATAAATAAATAAATATATACCAATAAATATAAAGTAGCATATGGGAGGTGTGTCTCCATTTGTGGTGGAGGTAAGCATGACTTTAGTGGTGTGAGAGATAGTTACATCAAATTAGGGTAAAGTATGATGTTGTTATTGTTATGTATATATTCCGAGTCTATGAGGATGTGAGCTGTACTGTATTAGCTGGTCTACTCAGTATTATCCCCACATTCCTCTGTGCAATGCAAAAGAGCCTGGTACAGGTTTTCCAGAATCTCTTTACCTGTACATTTTGGGTTACAGTTTGTCAATGGCAGGAGTTTATAAAATATTTGGAAAATGAATGAGGAAGACAAAGAAAAGCATTCTTCATGGAGCATGTTGTAGTCACATGAGATGGCCTGGCAGATTTTCTCATGATCCCTGATTCTCAACAATGGTAGTTGGTTATGTCAGAGTAGCAATTCTCACTTCTGAGATTATGCTTTGATGATTTGGAGTAGACCAATGGCTTCACAGACCTCTCTGCTTGCTCCTCTTCCATAGTGGTAGCCAGACGCTATGCCCCTGAGATCTTTCAATAATTCCAGTTTCTCATATGCATCAGGGGCAGTATTCCAGATCTTCTTTTCCTCACTTCCATCTGCATACAAGTAAACTCTTATTTCTACATCTGTCTTCATTTTATAGCGCACATATGGTCAGTTTTGTGACCAAACTGAGACTGACATACCATGTGTGTTCATGTAATAGAAACAGTCAAGTATAAATATTCTCAGGTACAGCTAAATTCATTATTTTTAAATTTGTTTGTATAATATATTCATAAGTTAGAAAATCAGCTATTCTAATTTATACATTTTAAAGAAAAACAACTATTATTATTTTATTTTACTTAAGGAAAAAGTGTACTATTTGCCCAGCTGATTACACTAGGCTTTCCTTCCCATGTAACTGGGTGCAACACTTAGTTCCACAGAACTTGCAAGTCTTTCTGTAGCTCTCGCCAATGAAAAGGAGTGGGGAACTGGGACTGATTTGGTACTTAAAACTGGTTAATGTTACATACATATTTAACTTGAGAGTAATGCTTAGTATTTAATTTTTTTCTTTTGTATTAGGGTACAAATTGTGTGCTACATGGATATTTGTGGGTCAATGGATAAAGATAGGGAGGTGTATGGGACTTTAATTATTCTTTTCCTAGATGTTCTATATTTAGTAACTGTCCATTTAAGGATATTCCAGTCCTTCAAAATGAAGACATTGTGTTGGGGCAATGTCAATTCCCATTACTGAGGAGTGACTACAAAATGAGAGCAAGATGAGTTACATCACTTAAAGAGAAAAACATAGATCTTGACCAGTAGCTCATGGAGGGCATTATCTTATATACCTTCCCTCCAATTAGTGTTATGATCTTTCTCAAATGCATTTTTTCTCAGTTCTTTCTTATTTGCCACAATAGCACTGATACTGGTTAATAAATTTATTTAATTGAAGCATGTTATATTGGTTCTTTACAGATATAATCCAGTGTATATCCTTTGCCAAGCATCTAGCAAGTATCATGAGAAAAATGAGTATACAATTTTGTACACTCTAGTGGGGAACATTTTAGTTGTCTGACATATACGTTTGCTTACCAATAATTGGAAGAGATCAATGGTAACTGTGTAGTCTGGGAGGCTGATCTAGGTGGAGTGATTTCCAAATACATTAAATATATAAATTATATTTTATGTCTGTATTCTTGACTTATAAAAGGTGTACCTTGAGACCAATTGTTTGTAAGTGGGAAATAGTAAACATAGTTCTATAAAAGTCTTGGCTGACTTGATGTAACATATTATTAGATCAACAAAAGACACACACCCAGTTTTGCCAGTTGTAGAAAAATAAATTGAAATAAAAGCTTGTGGAGACCAAAGAGGACTGAGAAATTTCTATATCTGGTGCTATTGTTAAATGAACAATATTTACAAAATGTGATTTTATCGAGGAATAACAAGTCATTCAAATAATGAGCTTCCTTGAAGTTTTCAATCAAATTAATAATGAGCTTCCAAAAGCAGAACTATTTTTAAAATTTTAACTACTACACTCTGATATTTATTTTCAACTCAGTCCCCTTAAAACTTCACTAAAGAACTCAAGTGGATGGAACATTCATTATTCTAGTTTGTAACCTGAGATAATTGGTAGTTCCATACCTTTTTTACAATTATGAGCAAACTTCAAAATAATCATCTGTATGCTGGTGAAACAGATTGTTATGAATTCTTACCAAGGTAATGAATAATATACATAACAGTTGGGTTTGGTCTTTTTGAGAGATGCTTGTTTCCTGGAAAGGTGATTTTAGAGAAAACTATCAACTCTAAAAGTCCTTAGTTCAAGGCTTATTTATTTATTGGTTATTGTTCAGATCCCAGTATTGAATTCTGCTCATTATAGTTTGGTTAGAGTATGAATCATGTGTCCACTACATATGATATTTTTATTGATAGTAAATTTTCCTATTTCCAATCCAGTTCATTGGCCTAGACTGCTCCCTACCACCTTTATATCAACAGAGTAGCATGACAAATGCTGCTAAATAAAGTGTGATTCTGATTATCTCAACTAAATGTTTCCCTGTTTCACTCGTGTTGTTACCTGGGTGGCAAATAAGTATCTCAAGCAACTTCACATGTTCAAAACCAAATATTTTTCACCCCCCTTTCCAGCCATGTGATATATATCGCTTCCACAGTTTTAGCTAACTCAATGAATATGTATCAGTAATGTAATCCCAAAGCCTTGTATAGTGTTTTATTTTTCTCATGCTTAAACATTTTCAATTCAATTTTTCAGAAAATTTGGTGGAAAGCTGTAGCTTCAAAATATGGTCCTAGCTGACCACCCTAATATTCAGTGCATTTATCTGCTCCAAGTCACTATCATCTTTCCATTGCATTGTTTTAATGGCTTCCTAACTTGTCTTTTAGCTTTAACGTTAGTCATCTTCATTCTACACTTAACACAGTTTTAATAATCAGGTCAAAGTGCATGAACCTCTTTTGCGCTAAATCCTGCGAATATTCTCATTTCACTTAGACAAGAGTCAAACTCCATATAAGTTCCATGTAATTTTACCCCCCCCTCCACCATCTTGTTTTCTAGTTGACCTTATTTCTTGATATTTCACCAACTTCACTACTCTGTATAAGTCATCTTGGCCTCTTTACTGTTCTTCAGGCATGCTAGATAATATACTTTCTTAAGGCCTTTACTCTTCTTAGAATATTTTATCTAAAAATGTTTGATTTTAGTGAAATAAAATACAATTGTATTTGTAGTAAACTAAAAAATGTTTATTTTGGTGAAATGCTTCCTCACATCTATCTAGTTTTATTCAAAATTTATAATTTTTCAGTAAAAATTATCTATCTCCTATATTTTATATTAAATACTTTCTATACCTGGTATATTCCTTATCAAACTTATCAAACTTTCTATCTCAGTTTTCTCTAGGGAACTTATCACTACCTAACACTATACACATTTGCTATTGTTATCTCCCCAACTAAAACATAAGCTCCAGAAGATGATATCTGCTTCTTTTGTTCATTGCTTCATCTGTAGGGTCTAGAAGAGTGCTTGGAATAAAGTGGTGTTAAAATATGTATTAATGAATCAGTTAATAAAATACATTTTTTAATGGTTTTTATTAAATGCAATTGAAATATATTTCCCATTTAGCAATGATGTGTAAAACTAAGAAATATTATAAATATGTCTAATATCACATCAGAACTTTATTTGTATTTGTAAAAATTGTATATTTCTTTTTTTTAAATTATTATACTAACAAAAATACATTATTAGGCAGCTCATTGTTGTGTACAAAGCACTACAACAACACGGACCATATGAAAAAGCCTAGAGAGACTCTTGTGTTATTCAATCAAGATTATGTTACAGTGTTAGTGTCTGGAGTTTTAAAACCATTCAAAATACCCTTGCTTATCCTCTTGGCACAACTATGACAATAACATTATTTTTAGCTATAAAATTGCCAGTAATTTATATTCAAATTAGTTTATAAATAATTTGCATAAAAACCAGTCTTTCAAATGAATACTATGATCAGCTATTGAAATGTTGATCTTTAATTTAGGCCCTTATTATTAAGTAGAATAAAAGGCCATTCATTGAATGGACACAAAAATTAAGAAAAAAATTATGCTACATCTAAGCACCAGATTGGAAATATTCCTAAGGTTTATGAGCAAATAAAATACTTGCACTTACACACAACAGAAAAGCTTTCTGTGGAAAAAACAACTAGTAGACATTGGGAATTACTAAATAATTTAATTATTTAAAAAATTAAAATAGAAGTTTAATGTTTCCTAATTACAAGCTTGACTCTGAATTACTTAGACCTCTTATTAATTTACAAATCTGCCTGAGAAGAATCACACTGCCAATAAAAATATAGCTTAAAATAGAGGAGGAAAGTAACAAGTTTTGTTGAACATATTGATTCATTTTACTTTGAAAAGGATATTCTGAAGCTGTCATTGGGGCTTTAAAATGATGTTTCTGACAACCACTTACGCCTAACACTCTTGATGAGTGTCCTTACCAGCTTTTGCCAGTTCACATTCTATTTTTTTATTGAAATGAATCATGCATTCTTACTTTTTTCTCTGCCTCTTTTTCTTAACTTATCATAAGGCAGAAATCAGCAGATTTGAACTTGATATCAGGAGAAAATTACATCCAGATTTTGATTTTATTATGTATTACTTTGCATGCACATGAATAATAAGAATATTCAATAATAGCTACTATCATTTTTTAGAGTATAGAATTTCAAATAACATTTAAGGATTTAATTTTTCAATGTAATTTCTTAATAACCATCATAACATTATTTGAGATCACAAAAATTTAAATATAAAATATTTTCCCTAATTTCACAAATTCTTAATAACAGTGCCAGATTTCTTTTAAGATATATTCATATTTTCATCTCTTTAGAGTGTTGACTCTTCATGGGTTCTAAAGCCCTATTTAAATAGTAAAAATGTTTAGTAAGTTATTTTTCCAAAGACAGAGTCAATTTTTATTTCCAACTATTATAAGATATTCTGTGAAGATTCAACTAAAAAAGCTGAGTGTTACCTGAGGGCTTCTTTTCCATAATATAAATAATTTAAGTTAGGATTACTGAATTCACATAATATAACTTTGTACAAATTACTCTTCTATGACATTGACATTTAAAGATTATCAACTTCAGTATTGTAAAATTATATTCTGTAAATTTAAAGAAGCTCTTTGCAAAGAAATAATCTATACATGTAAAAGAAAACATTATTTACATGATTTGGGTGTATTCATTCTTTTTTATGTAAAGAAATAACTTAGCTCTTCTTAATAAGGTGGGAGTAGTTTCTATAATGTAAGTGCAAAAGGATAGCTAAGTTTTAGGTGAAATAAGGAACTAGGAAACCATCAGTATGTGAGAAAATACATTTACAATATCTCTTGGATCCTCATCTATCTGAAAATACACATAGTACAGACAGATTTTTCTGCTTTTTTCTTCATATGATGAGATACTATTGCCCACTTTTCTTGAATTTATATAAAATAATCCTAGTCATATTCAGACTGAGTAAAAACTGTGGATTAAAATTCTGAATTTCAGAGAAAGAAAATATTGCTCTACTTGAAAAATGTGTCCATTTGGCTCGAGGCATGGAGGAAAATTTGTAAAATACACATACTCCTGCCAAAGATCTATCTGCATAGATCTGAGGTCATATCATACATAAAGGGAATGATAAATGAGCTTAGAAAACATGTAACTATTAATAAATTACAAATCAATTTCAGTATTTTGATATTAAAAATCAGTATTTCACAAAAGATACCTTAAAATAGAGATGAAATTGACATGTTAAATTTTATATACTTTTGGGTTCTATACCACGAGGATGTAAAGTGAGTTATTCTTTTGATATTTCCAGGCTTATAAATCAGGAAGTTTTAAAACACTAACGTCACAGTTTACAATTTCAATAAGGAACAGCCATTCAAAAATATACAAATATCTTCATAGACAAGAGTGATGATTATGTCTCAGGCAATCTGGGCTGGAAACTTGGCTCTATCCTCACTAGCTGTGTTCTCATAGACATGTTACAAAAATGAGTTCATGTCCTTTGTAGAGACATGGATGAAGCTGGAAACCATCATTCTCAGCAAACTATCGCAAGGACAGAAAACAAAACATCGCATGTTCTCACTCATAGGTGGAAATTGAACAATGAGAACACTTGGACACAGGAAGGGGAACATCACACACTGGGGCCTGTCGTGGGGTGGGGGGAGGGGGGAGGGATAGCATTAGGAGATACACCTAACGGAAATGACGAGTTAATGGGTGCAGCACACCAACATGGCACATGTATACGTATGTAACAAACCTGCACGTTGTGCACATATACCCTAGAACTTAAAGTATACTAATAAAAAAAAAAAAGTTTTTTGTTCCAGGTATTTTTTCTAAATGTTAAAAGAGCTAGGAAAATGAAAAAAAAAAAATGCTAGTTCTTAACTGTATAGGCTTTTTAGAAACATTAACTCATAAAATTAATCATACAGGTAATCAGTAAATAGGGATAATGTTGACATAACAAAGAATTTGTGTTGATCCATGCCAAATTTTCCCAGCTTTTTTTTTATTCATTTAATTTTGCTCTTACAGATAAAATCAGCTATACAGAAAATGACATACACAAGAGGAAATAGCAAACCACAACACCATGCACCATGCAATGATGTATGTGATGTCCAATCACTCTTCTTTGATGCTCAGTTTGACACCATGCTCTGTCCTGAATACGCTTATTTCATAGTTCTAGCTGACTTGTTCATGTTTCTCATATATCCATAACTGAACAACAATACTTCCTTATACTCTTTATATCAAGTTCCCATCCCTATTTTGTTAATTTTAATGTAAAGTACTAGATTTATCGTAGTGTTTTTTTCTGTTACTTATTATAAACTTAACTTGTTTTTAATATGAACCAGCATAGTTACTAGAATCAATACTGTTATTGTTGGTCTTCTGATTATAAACCTGCATATTATTTGAACTTCTTCTTTCTATCTACCTTACATTTATTGCATGATTTTGTAAAATCTGAGGCTTTGTAATAACTCATATATTATACCAGAAACAGCACACAGAATAATGCTTCGAATATAGACAACACTCAAGAAATATTAGTCATTATTACTACTATTGTGCACTTTCTCTCAAAGTCTATTGCTAAATCAAAGGAAGGAACAAACATATATTAATGTAGCCAGCAATGACTAACTAATTTCCTTTTAAGGTTAAGCCATGGTGTATGTGCTGCGAGTACAAAGATGAAGAGAACATTGTCTCTGCCTACAGGAAACTCCCAAATGTGATCAGATATATCAAGATATTAAATGCCATTAGAGACATAAGAAAAAAACATCTACAGGACCAAAAGGTATGGATGCAATCATGGAGACAGGTGAGGCTTTATTGAAAAACAGGTAATATGTACCAAACTAGCAGATGATGTGGATTGAGACGCTGTGTACATTGCCAGAAAAAATCCAGCACTCAGATAAATTTGAATTTCTGGTAAAGAACAAATACAGTTTTGGTTTAAATATATAATATGAAATATTTGGAAAATAATTATACTAAAATAAATTTGTTGTTTATCATAAATTCAAATTGGACTGGAGGCCTGGATTTTCATTTGCTAAATAAATCTATAAACTCTGGAAGACATTCAGAAATATTAGACTGAATAGGTATGCTTACAAAGAAAAGGAGCATTAAAAAATAGGAGCTTTAGGAGAAATATTTTATACACAGTGATTAAGTTGTAACATACAATAAAGTTTATATTTATCATACTGAGCACAACAGAGACTCAGGCAAGAAGGTGGATTAGGTATTAATTTTTTCTCTACAAAACACACAGATATAAGATAAAGAGTGTGCCAAGAAGTACACATTTAAAGCATTATTATACTCCCAGGACAGCAAGGGAGGTTTTCAAGGCTGTGTCTCCACAGTCCCCATACAACAAATCAATGAAGTAAAACCATGAAGCTCAAGAAGATCCAGATGCAAACACTATAAACCTAGAAATTTAGAGATTAAGATCCACAGATGAAAACTGTAGAACTACACCTTGCTTGAGCAAAGTTGTGTCATTGACCATGAGAATCTCTTATAATAAAATAATTATCATTCTTCTTCCTCTTCTTCTTCTTCTTCTTATTATCATCAATACTACTACTAAAATTTCAACCCAGTAGCCAGTCGCAGTTGCTTTTCTTCTTCCTTTTCTTTGTCTTCTTCTTCATCTTCTTGTCAGGGAAAATGCTTTGTTTCTTCTGGTGGACCAGCAGCACTTACCTGACAAACTAAAATACCTGGTTCATACAATTTGTGCTTTGATTCTCAATTCTACAGTTTACAATCACATGAAAATAATTAGCAGTACAAACTTGAAGAATTAAAATGAAATGCAATAAAGTAATCTGGCAAACATAACATTTTAAGAAACAGTAGATAAATGTTATTAAACTGAAGTCTGTTTGGAATAAATATTTCAATACCAGTAACTATTATACACACACATTTCTTGGAATATGAAATAATGGCATATAAGATTAATATAAACATTAAAACCCCTCCATGTGTTATAGATATTTCCCGTTTCATTATTCTGCAAATCGACTCAATGATTTTCAAGTAAAGAAAAGCCAGCACATTTCTCATCTATCTGAACAATAGAGTAATGGCACATCCCATAAGAGACAGAGCCATTGCGAAGTTTTCTGTGCTATTATCTGTCTACAGTGATTTACATGGTCTATAGGTCAGCCTCAAGGCCTGGTCGCTAAAGAATATATACCAGTGAATTTCATGTAATTTATTCACCAGTTGTTCCTATCTGTCCTGTGTGTTGGTTTGTTTTTGTAAGCTTGGTTAGGCTTTAGTTTCTAGTTGTTTGTTCAAGTGTCTGCCTAGACAATGCTGTGAAGGTACTTTGTAGATGTGACTAACATTTTCAATCAATTGATTTTAAGAAGGTTAACTTCCATAATGTGAGTGGGATTTATCCTATCAGTTAAAAAACTTAAGAGCAAAAATGGAAATTTCCCATAGAAGAAGGAATTCTGCCCCAAGACTTTAACATAGAAATCACAACTGACTTTTCAGGCCTGCTGGCCCAATTTACATATTTCAGATTCAAGATAATTAGTATGAAGTATAAGCTGATGTCCCATGCTAAATTAAGACTCAGACTGTGTCTTAATTATTACAAAGTCAATAATTAAATAGAGTTAATTGGAAAATTGACACAGTAAAATCTTATATATTTTATACATTGATGAGGGACAGTTCTCTGGGACTGGTAAGCATAGAGGCATACTATACTTGATGGTTTGCTTTATGAATATATTGTTGTTTACTTAGATTTAAGTATTCAATTTTTGAAATCTCAAAATATGCATTTCTAAAAATAACAGATGCCATATTTTAAAACATATAGGCTTATCTGTGTACTCATCTGCATCTAACTTATGTCTCTAATTTGTCCATATTCAGTGACAAATACTTTCAATGAACTACATTAATTTCACTGAAAAACAACCTATAATTATTGTTTTCAATTTTATTGATTTTTCTAAATTTTAGAGTGTTTTTAGCACATTAAAAACTTACTGATATATTTTTAAAAGAAAAAAAAGAATAGGCCAATATCTTTTCTTCAGCTTTTAGTATACTTGAATATCCTTCTTAGCTGATATGAACAAAAATATCCTGGAATTCCTACTGGTAATGGAGCATATCAATTACATAGTATCAGATTCCATAGATTCTAACACCAAACTGATTGTTCAGCATAAGCAGTGTTATTAACACTATTGCTATTATTTTTGCAAGCTTTAGTCTTTCAACAGCTGCATCTTTACATACCCAGAAAGGTATTCTTTATTTAGGCTGCAAAGTAAGTAATTTTGTGTATAGGTATTTGAATGTATTTGGTAAAAGAAAGCTTAGCAACCTAATTTTTATATATAAAAAAATTACTGTTACAAAACATAGATTCAGTAAAAAAATTATAATTAACTTTCAATAGAGAAGTATTGCTGTTCTTAAAAAATCTTGATGACAAAAATAAATATACAGAACATAATCTTAGACAAAATAATGTGTACTTAGAATCTATCATACTTTTATCAGGTATTAATATAGTCGGTCTGAAAATTTAAACCACAAAGAAAACAACATTAAAAAAAATCACCAAAGCAGGAATAAATGTGTTTAAATTATACCAGAATATGTGAGAAACAGTTGAATAAATTATAGAATATAAAATCGGTTCTTATATTGTTAACATTTCTACATATGAGTTTAATGTATATTGAGATAATTATATGAAATTCTATGAGCATATGGCTTCCTTAACACATTTTCAAACTATTTGAAATTGAACATATAGCATACATAAATATGCACATACATATATACATCAATATATATATCTGTATATGTGCAGAACATTTATAAAATTATACAATATAGATAAGCATTAACACTTTAAACATTGTTTTTTAAATGTAGTAGATTTGTTGCTTTATCTTTCTTATGACAACTTACGTTTATTGAGAACTTCATATAAGTCAGGCACTGTGTTTGAATGACACCAAAGATAATACAGAAAACCTACTTGATTTAAGATTGCTCACAATTAGCAAAACAGATATAACATACTTGCTTATTATTATCAAATGTGTTGAGTGTGATAAAAAATTTATATATTCAAAGCTAGAGGCATAGGCTGGAAAACTTCATAATGAACTTACTCAAGAAATATTTGACAGAGATCTCTATCTTAAAACTTAGCTTTTAAGAAAATAAATTTTGAATATTATGAAAGAGGATAGAAGGGCATTCTTACATTTTATTTCAATGTAATTTTAAAAGTATTATATCCAATATTCTAGAAACTCCACAAAATATGCATGTGTGTGTCTGTGTTTGTGTGTGCTTCTATTTCAATATATAGGTCTATATGCAATAATCCATAAAGCATTATTTGTATTTTTAAGAATTTCAACATCAATAGAGAGAAAATATATTTTTATAAGTTGTAACAATACTGTATTTTTTTAAATTTTTTGTATCATACCTTATGTTCTAGGGTACATGTGGACAACATGCAGATTTGTTACATATGTATACATGTGTCATGTTGGTGTGCTGCACTCATTAACTTGTCATTTACATTAGGTATGTCTCCTAATGCTGTCCCACCCCCTCCCTCCACCCCACCACAGGCCACAGTGTGTGATATTCCCCTTCCTTCGTCCAAGTGTTCTCATTGTTCAATTACCACCTATGAGTGAGAACATGGGGTGTTTGGTTTTTAGTCCTTGCAATAGTTTGCTGAGAATGATGGTTTCCAGCTTCATCCATGTCCCTACAAAGGACATGAACTCATCCTTTTTATGGCTGCATAGTATTCCATGGTGTATACATGCCACATTTTCTTAATCCAGTCTATCATTGATGGACATTTGGGTTGGTTCCTAGTCTTTGCTATTGTGAATAGTGCCACAATAAACATGCATGTGCATGTGTCTTTATAGCAGCATGATTTATAATCCTTTGGATATATACCCAGTAATGGGATGGCTGGGTCAAATGGTATTTCTAGTCCTGGATCCTTGAGGAATCACCACACTGTCTTCCACAACGGTTGAACTAGTTTACACTCCCACCAACAGTGTAAAAGTGTTCCTATTCCTCCACATCCTCTCCTGTTGTTTCCTGACTTTTAAATGATTGCTATTCTAACTGCTGGGAGATGGTATCTCACTTTGGTTTTCATTTGCATTTCTCTGATGGCCAGTGATGATGAGCATTTTTTTCATGTGTCTGTTGGTTGCATAAATTTCTTCTTTTGAGAAGTGTCTGTTCATATCCTTGACCCACTTTTTGATGGGTTGATTTTTTTCTGGTAAATTTGTTTAAGTTCTTTGTAGATTCTGGATATTATCCCTTTGTAAGATGAGTAGATTGCAAAAATTTTCTTCCATTCTGTAGGTTGTCTGTTCAATCTTATGGTAGTTTCTTTTGCTGTGCAGAAGCTCTTTAGTTTAATTAGATCCCATTTGTCAATTTTGGCTTTTGTTGCCATTGCTTTTAGTGTTTTAGACATGAAGTCCTTGCCCATGCCTGTGTTCTGAATGGTATTGCCTAGGTTTTCTTCTAGGCTTTTTATGGTTTTAGGTTTAACATTTAAGTATTTAATCCATCTTGAATTAATTTTCGTATAAGGTGTAAGGAAGGGATCCAGTTTCAGCTTTCTACCAATGGATAGCCAGTTTTCCCAGCACAATTTATTAAATAAGGAATCCTTTCCCCATTTCTTGTTTTTGTCAGGTTTGTCAAAGATCAGATGGTTGTAGATGTGTGGTATTATTTCTGAGGGCTCTGTTTTGTTCCATTGGTCTATATCTCTGTTTTGGTAGTAGTACCATGCTGTTTTGGTTACCGTAGCCTTGTTGTATAGTTAGAAGTCAGGTAGCATGATGCCTCCAGGTTTGTTCTTTTGCTTAAGGATTGTCTTGGCAATGTGGGCTCTTTTTTGGTTTCATATGAACTTTAAAGTCTTTTTTCCAGTTATTTGAAGAAAGTCATTGGTAGCTTGATGGGGATGGCATTGAATCTATAAATTACCTTGATCAGTATGGCCTTTTTCACGATATTGGTTCTTCTTATCCATGAGCATGGAATGTTCTTCCATTTGCTTATGTCCTCTTTTTATTTCGTTGAGCAGTGGTTTGTAGTTCTCCTTGAAGAGGTCTTTTACATCTCTTGTAAGTTGGATTTCTAGGTATTTTATTCTCTTTGAAGCAATTGTGAATGGGTATGCACTCATGATTTGGCTCTCTGTTAGTCTGTTATTAGTATATAAGAATGCTTGTGATTTTTGCACATTGATTTTGGATCCTGAGACTTTGCTGAAGTTGCTTATCAGCTTAAGGAGATTTTGGGCTGAGACGATAGGGTTTTCTAAATATACAATCACGTCAGTTGCAAACAGGGACAATTTGTCCTCCTCTTTTCCTAATTGAATACTGTTTGTTTCTTTCTCCTGCCTGATTGCCCTGGCCAGAGCTTCCAACACTATGTTGAATAGGAGTGATGAGAGAGGGCATCCCTGTCTTGTGCCAGTTTTCAAAGAGAATGCTTCCAGTTTTTGCCATTTAGTATGATATCGACTGTGGGTTTGTCATAAATAGCTCTTCTTATTTTGAGATATGTCCCATCAATACCTAATTTATTGAGAGTTTTTAGCATGAAAGGCTATTGAATATTTTCAAAGGCCTTTTCTGCATCTATTGAGATAATCATGTGGTTTTTGTCTTTGGTTCTGTTTATATGCCAGATTACATTTATTGGTGTGTGTATGTTGAACTAGTCTTGCATCCCAGGGATGAAGCCCACTTGTTCATGGTGGATAAGCTTTTTGATGTGCTGCTGGATTCGGTTTGCCAGTATTTTATTGCGGATTTTTGCATCAATGTTCATCAGGGATATTGGTCTGTGATTCTCTTTTTTAATTGTGTCTCTGCCCACCTTTGGTATCAGGAAGATGCTGGCCTCATAAAATGAGTTAGGGAGGATTCTCTCTTTTTCTATTGATTGGAATAGTTTCAGAAGGAATGGTACCAGTTCCTCCTTTTACCTCTGGTAGAATTTGGTTGTGAATCCATCTGGTATTAGACATTTTGGGTGGTAGTCTATTAATTATTGCCTCAATTTCAGAGCCTGTTATTGATCTATTCAAGGATTCAACTACTTACTTGTTTAGTCTTGGGAAGGTGTAAGTGTCCAGGAATTTATCCATTTCTTCTAAATTTTCTAGTTTATTTGCATAGAGGTGTTTATAGTATCCTCTGATGGTAGTGTGTATTTCTGTGGGATTGGTGGTGATAGACGCTTTATAATTTTTTATTGTGTCTACTTGATTCTTCTCTTTTTTTTCTTTATTAGTCTTTCTAGAGTTCTTTCAATTTTCTTGATCTTTTCGAAAAACCACCTCCTGGATTCATTGATTTTTTGGAGGGTTTTTTTTGTATCTCTATTTCCTTCAGTTTTGTTCTGATCTTAGGTATTTCTTGCCTTCTGCTAGCTTTTGAATATGTTTGTTCTTGCTTCTCTAGTTCCTTTAATTGTGATGTTAGAGTGTCAATTTTAGATCTTTCCAGCTTTCTCTTGTGTGCATTTAGTGCTATAAATTTCCCTCTATACACTGCTTTAAATGTGTCCCAGAGATTTTGGTATGTTGTATCTTTGTTCTCATTGATTTCAAAGAACATCTTTATTTCTGCCTTCACTTCGTTATATACCCAGTAGTCTTTCAGGAGCAGGTTGTTCAGTGTCCATGTAGTTGAGTGGTTTTAAGTGAGTTTTTTAGTCCTGAGTTCTAGTTTGATTGCACTGTGGTCTGAGAGACAGTTTGTTATAATTTCTGTTCTTGTACATTTGCTGAGGATTGCTTTACTTCCAACTATGTGGTCAATTGTGGAATAAGTGTGATGTGGTGCTGAGAAGAATGTATATTCTGTTGATTTGGGGTGGAGAGTTCTGTAGATGTCTATTAGGTCCACTTGGTGCAGAGCTGAGTTCAATTCCTGGATATCCTTGTTAACTTTCTGTCTTGTTGATCTGTCTAATGTTTACAGTGGGGTGTAAAAGTCTCCCATTATTATTGTGTGGGAGTCTAAGTCTCCTTGTAAGTCTCTAAGGACTTCCTTTATGAATCTGGGTGCTCCTGTATTGCAGGAATATATATTTAGGATAGTTAGCTTTTCTTGTTGAATTGATCCCTTTACCATTATATAATGGTCTTCTTTGCCTCTTTTGATCTTTGCTGGTTTCAAATCTGTTTTATCAGAGACTAAGATTGCAACCCCTGCCTTTTTTTTCTTTTCCATTTGCTTGGTAGATCTTCCCCCATCCCTTTATTTTGAGCCTATGTGCGTCTCTGTATGTGAGATGGGTCTCCTGAACACAGCACACTGATGGGTCTTGACTCTTTATCCAATTTGGCAATCTGTGTCTTTTAACTGGAGCATTTACCCCTTTTACATTTAAGGTTAATATTGCTATGTGTGAATTTGATCCTGTTATTATGATGTTAGCTGGTTATTTTGATCGTTAGTTGATGCAGTTTCTTCCTAGCATTGATGATCTTTACACTTTCGCATGTTTTTGCAGTGGCTGGTATCAGTTGTTCCTTTCCATGTTAATGGTTCCTTCAGGAGCTCTTGTAGGGCAAGCCTGGTGAGAACAAAAATCTCTCAGCATTTGCTTGTCTGTACAGGTTTTTATTTCTCCTTGACTTATGAAGCTTAGTTTGGCTGGATATGAAATTCTGGGTTTGAAATTCTTTTCTTTAAGAATGTTGAATATTCTCCTTCGGCTTGTAGAGTTTCTGCCGAGATCTGCTGTTAGTCTGATGGGCTTCCCTTTGTGGATAATCCAACCTTTCTCTCTGGCTGCACTTACCATTTTTTCTTTCATTTCAAATTTGGTGAATCTGACAATTATGTGTCTTGGGGTTGCTCTTCTCGAAGAGTATCTCTGTGACATATTCTGTATTTCCTGAATTTGAATGTTGGCCTCCCTTTCTATGTTGAGGAAGTTCTCCTGGATAATATCCTGCAGTGGGTTTTCCAACTTTGTTCCATTCTCCCCATCACTTCCATGTACACAAATCAGACATAGATTTGGCCTTTTCACATAGTCTCATGTTTCTTGGAGGCTTTGTTTGTTTCTTTTTATTCTTTTTTCTCTGAACTTCTCTTCTCACTTTATTTCATTCATTTGATCTTCAATCACTAATACCCTTTCTTCCAGTTGATCGAATCAGCTACTGAAGCTTATGCATTTGTCACGTAGTTCTCGTGCCATGGTTTTCAGCTCCATCAGTTCATTTAAGGTCTTCTCTGCACTAGTTATTCTAGTTAGCCATTCGTCTAATCTTTTTTCAAGGTTTAACTTCTTTGCGATGGGTTCAAACTTCCTTCTTTAGCTAAGAGAAGTTTGATCGTCTGAAACCTTCTTCACTCAACTTGTCCAAGTCATACTCCATCCAGCTTTGTTCCATTGCTGGTGAGGAGCTGCATTCCTCTGGAGTGGGAGAGGCATTCTGATTTTAAGAATTTTCAGCTTTTCTGTTTTTTTTGTTTTGTTTTTTTTTCCCCCCCCCATCTTTGTGGCTTTATCTACCTTTGGTCTTTTATCATGGTAACGTACAGATGGGGTTTTGGTATGGATGTCCTTTCTGTTTGTTAGTTTTCCTTCTAACAGTCAGGACCCTCAGCTGCAGGTCTGTTGGAGTTTGTTGGAGGGTCACTCCAGACCATGTTTGCCTGGGTATCAGCAGCGGAGGCTGCAGAACAGTGAATATAGCTGAACAGCAAATGTTGCTGCCTGATCATTCCTCTGGAAGCTTCATCACAGAGGGGTTTGCAGCCATGTGATGTCAGTCTGACCCTACTGGAGAGTGCCTCCCATTTAGGCTACTTGGGGGTCAGGGACCCACTTGAGGAGGCATAGTCTGTCTGTTCTCAGATCTCAAACTCCATGCTGGGAGAACCACTGCTGTTTTCAAAGCTGTCAGACATGGACATTTAAGTCTGCAGAGGTTTCTGCTGCCTTTTGTTTGGCTACACCATGCTCCCAGAGGTGAAGTTTATAGAGACAGGCAGGCCTCCTTGAGCTGCAGTGGGCTCCACCCAGTTCGAGCTTCCCAGCCACTTTGTTTACCTTCTCAAGCCTCAGCAATGGTGGACGCTTCTCCCCCAGCCTCGCTGCCACCTTGCAGTTCGATCTCAGACTGCTGTGCTAGCAATGAGCGAGGCTCCATGGGCATGGGACCCTCCAAGCCAGTGCAGGATATAATCTCCTAGTGTGCTATTTGCTCAGATGGAAATGCAGAAATCACCCGTCTTCTGCATCTCTCACACTGGGAGCTGTAGACTAGAGCTGTTCCTATTCAGCCATCTTGGAGGTATACTGGATTTATTATTTTTAACAGTCAACATGATATGTTGTTTCCCTATTTTACTTTTATTGAGAACTTATTGTGTGCCAAAGTCTATGAAAAGAATCCTATAAATTACATTTAATTAATTAGGCATAGAGCAATATAATAAACATTAGAGTAGCATGGAAGGTGATATTAAGTATTCTGGCTGGTAGGAAATGGAAATATTTCAGTCTAGATAAAAACCAAAAATGAGTGTTGAGGATGGAAATAATTCCACCTAATTGAGAAAAATCATTCCAGGCAAAGGAAATGTAGTGAAAAATGCATTGTGGGTTGCAAATTCTTGATCAGCAGAGGGGACTGGGTCTATAGTAATATTTTAAAGGTGGGGTAGGTAGGAGGAGAGGAAATGGTAATAATAGTACCATTGATAATAATAATGTTTGGAGACAGGCTAAGATTGAGGTGCAAATGGCATACTTTGGGCATTAATTTCCTATGGATAGCGAAAAACTAATAATTTAGATCAGAAGAATATCAAAGTTTGCTTGAGTAAATGCTACCGAATGAACAATGCTGGATGGAAATTTAAAAAGCAACAATACTTCAAGGTAACTAAGAATATACATACCTTTTGACCTGTTATTCTTAAGATATGACTCTAACATTTTATTCTCATGTAAAAATTCATTATAGAAATATATATTTATCCAGATGATAGACATTTATAACTTTGCTATAAAAGAAAGCATATCTACAAAAGAAAAAAGAAAGATAAAAAAAGAAAAAATAACAAAAGGAAGGAAAGAGGAAATAATGGAATGAAAGGAGGAAAGAAGGAAGAAAAGAAAAAGGAAGGAACAAAGGAAGTGGCCAAAATTCAAACTGCCTTTCCAGAATTATAAATAATGAGAGAAATCTAATATGATTGACTCCATCTTGTTTCTAACCTTAAAGGCTAAATAGGTTGTTTTGTTTATTCTAACACAGAGGCCAAGATTACTATGAGAATAATTTAATTTGTAGATAAAGTGTGAGGCAAGGAAAACTCCTTGTTAGAAAACTCTGCATTCATAGGGCAAGGCTGAATGTGTGATAAGGGCTTAAACTTCGCCAAAGAATAGGCATGGTTTAACAATGACCTGGCATCACTTAGCTTGTTTTCCTATAAGTTGTTTACTGCCACAGAGTCACGCAATCGGGGGTTGCAAGATTTATAATTCTCCCACCTACTTCGATATATAGCATCACCATTGTGAAACCTAAAGAACTGGTCTTTGAGATATTTCAGACGTAGCACTGAGCCACCACCTAGTTTTGCTGGACTGTGCCAGGAACCGAGTTAGTTAAGCGAAGATAGTTTTAGATACCCCTGTAATTTCAGCAGTCATTTCAGTTTCCCTGGTCCCTGGCTGCCAAAGCACCCTGAAAAAGCCGTAGCTTACAAAATTCTCAGATATAGATGAGTTTGGGAAGTTTCTCCTTGTTCTCTTTGATTGACTAACACTGTGATAATTAAACAATAATAAAACTCTCTTTGCTGCAATACCTATTGTTTTCAGTACCTTTGGCGTTCTGGGCAGAGGGCAAGATGAATCCATCAGGTGGTTACAAAATGACCAATATTAAACAAATGTTTATGCTCTGGTATATTTGCTAGCTCAAATAATATGAAGTAATGAAGAGGCGATTTTGAATTTCATACACAAACATAAAAAACGAATTCAAGTTAGAGTAAATTTCTAATGGATATATAGATTATGATTGCAACTTTGAAGTATATAATATATAATATGTTATGTATTATATATTATATAATGTTATGTATTATATTATATATTATATAATATATAAAATATAATATATAATATATATTATATAATTATATATTATATAATATATTTTATATATTATATAATATAGAATATATTATATTACTTATATAATTATTAAATATTACATATTATATAATATATAATATAATATAATACAATATTATTAAATATTTCATTCAAGGTTTTAGTGCTCTGTTGTACCACTAAATTTGTTTCTTTAATAGTTCCTTACTACAATGCTTCTTTCACTAATTCTCTCCATATGGCTTCATAAGTTTGGGCTGTTATAACAAATTACCATAGACTTCTAAGTCTGAGACAAGGGTGCCAGTGTGTGTGTGTGTATATATATATATATATATATATATATATATATATATATATATATAAAATATATATAATATATTATAATATTATATGTGATATAAGATATGATATATTATATGTAATATTATATATTATATAATGTATTATATCAATATTATATAAATATTTTTATAATATTATATATAGTATTATAATATATTTTATTATATATTATATAATATATTTTATATTATATATAAACAAAAATCAATATACTATATTGGAAAGTATATTAGGTGGTAGTATTGTGAGTGATTTAGATTTAAATTTGTTTGCCATATTTTTAACATGAGAAAAGTTGTAATAGCAATAAGACAGTGTTATGGCCTGAAAGTTTGTGTCCTCCAACCTCAATTCATATATTGAAGTCCTGACTCCTAAGATGGTGATATTAGGAGGTAGGATCTTTGGGAGATGATTAAGTCATGAGAGTGAAGCTTTTATGAATGGGATTAATGATCTTGTAGAAGAGACCCCAGAGAGCTGCCAGCGCTTGTTTGGCTCTATGAAGTTATAAAAAGATGATCATCTGCCCACCCCATAACCTCACCATCCTGGCACCCTTCTCTCAGACTTCTAATCTATGGTAATTTGTTACAATAGCCCAAACTTATGAAGCCATATGGAGAGAATTAGTGAAAGAAGCATTGTAGTGAGTAACTATTAAAGAAAAAATTTAGTGGTCCAGCAAAGCACTAAAACCTTGAATGAAATATTCAACTGCTGACATTTTTATAGCTTTTTAAAATCATTGATTATATTATATTTCATTTGCTGTATATTATAGTGTTAAGGTTGTGGTTTAACATTACAGTGAAATTTATATTCTATCAAAGTAAAAGAAAAAAGGAAAAATTGAAGGCTTCCCACAATACCCTTTCTATACTACTTCTCAGATGTAATCACAGTATTTGGATGTATTCTTATAGATAGATGTATATATACAAATATATGTATATAATATATATGAGAATTAGATTAATAATGCCAATATTTAATTGTATAACCAGACTTTTTAAGTACGTTATAGAAAACGGGACCTAAGTATATATAGTTGAAGGAATTTGCACAAATTACAAGGAGCAGTTATGAAATGAAAACTCTGATTATGAGAGAGATACTGCTAGCATACATGTAGCCTTCCTATATTTCCTTCAAGCTGTGACTGAAACACCAGGGATTGGGTCTAATTCCTGTTGCTCACCACACAGAAAGCCAATGACTGAGATGACGAGTGTTACCAAAGAAGAAGGCTTTAATTGGATGCTGCAGCTGAGGTGATGGGACCTCAGTCTCAAATCCATCTTTCTGACTAAAACTAGATGTTTATAGGAAGCATTATGGTGAATGAGGGGTCTGGCATCTCATTTTCTGGATGTGATATAGTGAGTTTCAGTACTTTGATACTTTTTGGGGGGCAAAGCCTGATGGTCCCTTCCTGAGGAATGAACTCACATAAAATAAATATAAGTGTGAAGTTTTAAGACTAGAATGATCAATTTCTATGTTTATCTTTTAAAAAAAGTACTTATAGGACTATTGGGTCAGTTTTGAAGCTACTACCTCACCCCCTTTCTATGGAACCACTATTTCTGACTTCTTAGAGCAAAGGTCCCCAAGCCCCAGGACATAGACTGCTATGGGTCCATGGCCTGGAGGAACTAGGCCGCATAGCAGGAGGTGAGCAGCAGGTAAGTTAGAAGTTTCACCTGTGTTTACAGCCACTCCCATCCCTCACATTATTGCCTGAGCTCTGTCTCCTGTCAGATTAGTGGCAGCATTAGATTCTCATAAGAGCACAAACCCTATTGTGAACTGAGCATGTGAGGGATCTAGGTTGTGAGCTTCTTATGAAAATCTAATGTCTGTTGATCTGTTACTATCCTCCATCACTCCCAGATGGGACCATCTAGTTGCATGTAAACAAGTTCTACTGATTTCTAGTTGCATGTAAACAAGAAACACTGATTTCTACATTATGGTGAACTGTATAATTATTTCATTATATATTATACTATATTAATAATATAAATGAAGTACACAATAAATGTAATGTGCTTGAATCATCCTGATCCCATCCCCACCACACCACCAGTTTGCAGGAAAACAGTCTTCTATAAAACCAGTCCCTAGCGTCAAAAAGGTTGGGGAGTGCTGTCTTACAGACTATATTACCTGGAATTGCATTGTACTTTATATAAATGAAATTGTAGAAAGTGTACTCTTTTTTGATCTGGCTGCTTTATCTCACCTTTATGCTTGAGAAATACACACACACACACACACACACATATATATACACATATATATAGTCAAATGTAGCTGTAGATCATTAATTCTCATTACCTCATAATATTCCAGTATGTGATTATATTATGATTTATGCATCCGTATTTTCCATGTATTGTGTTTCTATAAACATTCATGTACTTGTCACTAGAGAATATTTATACCTGGTGTATATATATACCATATACATACATATACACACACACTATATATATACACACACTATATATATATATGTGTATATATATATATACACCTGTTCTGATGACTCCATACCTACAAATGAAAATTCTGAGTCAGTTTGTATATGTTCACCTTTAGTACATAATACCTAATATTCTCCCAAAATGATTGTACAAATTTCCTCTTTTCATCAACATATGAGAGTTCTGATATCAACACATCCTTGCTTTATAGATTTTCTTTTATTTTTATGATCATTCTGGTAGATGTGTGGTGGAGTTGTGTATTTTTCACTGTATTTCTTTGTGCTTGTTGACCTTTTTTATACTCTGTGTTATAAAGTTCCTGGTCACTTTTCTCTCTCATTATACCATTGAATGTCAATATTTTAACAAAGAATTTGTAGAAATCTCTTACATATTTTTATTATATGCCTCTTATTGATTACATGTGATGTAAATATCTTCTCCCATTCTAGTGATTTCATTTTCCATTTCCTAATGGTAACTCTTGAACAGCAGTTTCAAATTTTAATACAGTTCAATGAATTGAATTTTATGTTAGATATTTTCTTTTTTCTTTTTTTTCTTTTTTTTTTTTGAGACGGAGTCTCGCTCTGTCGCCCAGGCTCGAGTGCAGTGGTGTGATCTCGGCTCACTGCAAGCTCCGCCGGGTTCACGCCATTCTCGTGCCTCAGCCTCTTGAGTAGCTGGGACTACAGGCGCCCGCCACCGCGCACGGCTAATTTTTTGTATTTTTAGTAGAGACGGAGTTTCACCGTGTTCTCGATCTGCTGACCTTGTGATCCGCCTACCTCGGCCTCCCAAAGTGTTGGGATTACAGGCATGAGCCACCATCCCCGGCCAGGTATTTTCCTAGTGTACTGCTTAAGAATATTCTACGACAATGTCATAAAAGCTTCCTCTATGATTACCTATTGCTTACCTATAAAAAGCTTTTTCTTTTTCTTTCTTTCTTTTTTTTTTTTTTTTTTTACCCCGTATGTTTATTTAAATATGTTGTAACTTGTATTTCACAGCCACTAATAAACTGGAGACTTCTTTTCTTATCAAAGCATATCACATTACATGAACTATAAACAAAAGCAAAAATGAATTAATTAAATTAAATATAAATGAAAAACTTTAGTGCTTCTAAGGATGCAGTTAAAAAGTGAAAAGAGAATCTACAAAATGGAAAGAAATATCTTCAATAATATTTAAATAGATAAATTGGACTATACAAATAAAAATATAAGAGTTTTTAATAACATAACTGAAAAGTGAAAAAATAAGCACAGAATGGGAGAAAATAACTACAAATTATTTCTTTAAAAAAAGACTTGCATGAAAAATATATAAACAACACTTAAACCTCAATAATTAACAGACAAATATACCAATTACAATTATGCAAATAATTACAAAAAATATTTAAAGAAGATACATAAATAGCCAAAATAAACATGAAAATATGCCCAACATTATTAGTGATTATGAAATTGCAAATGAAAACCACAAGGTGATACATTACATGCTATGATGGCTACAATCCAAAGGTAGACAATAAGAAGTGTTAGTAAGTACATGGAGAGCTTAAAATAATTATATATTGTTGGTAGAAACATAAAATCATTCAAGTGGTTTGTGAAACAGTTTGAAAGTTCTCCCCTAAACAGAGCTATGACAGGACTCTGCAGTTCCACTTCCTATTATGTATCCAAGAGAACTGAAACATCTATGCAGACAAAAATTTAGACATAAATGTTTATGGCATTGTTATTCATAATAAGCAAAGTGTAGAAAAAAACACAAGTTTTCAGAAAATCATGAATAGATAAAATTCAATATATCTATAGAATGCAATATTATTTGGCAATAAAAATAATGAAGTATTTATTCATACTACAACATGAATGAATGTTGATTACATTAAGCTAAGTGAAATAAGTCAGCCACGAAGATCACATATTGTATAATTTTATTTATACAAAATATACAGAATAGGAAAATTTATAGAGACAGCAGGTAACTTATTGGTTGCCTGGGTTGCCTGCACCTGGGGAGAGGGGGAATAAGTGACTGTAAAGTAGTATGGAGTTTCTTTTTTAAAGTGAAGAAAATGTTCTAAAATTAGATAGTAATGATGGTTGCAAAACACTGAATATACTACATTCTACAGAATTTCACAGCTTACAAGATGGAATTTTATGGTATATGAAGTCTTTGTCAATAAAACTGTTTTCTTAAGTCCTCAAAATAATATATTGCATTGTCTTATATTTTATTTAATCAATTCCCTGACAATAAATATTTAGAATGATTCCAGTGTTTTTATTAGACATATTGTTCTCCTTTCTGTGTGTGTGTGTGTGTGTGTGTGTGTGTGTGTGTGTGTGTGTGAGAGAGAGAGAGAGAGAGAGCGCCACAGTCAAAGCCAGAGACAGAGATAGAGACAGGGAAAGGGTATATAGGGTGGTGAAAGAGAGAGAACACTTGTGAGAGGCATGATATTCGCTCAGTTTTGTCAGGATTTCAAAATAATGCATTTCCCATAGCAGAATTTTATAATTTTTTTGAACATTTATTGATCATTTACATTTCGTTTTAAAGCAGTACGTATCTTTGCCTTCAGACCTTTGCTATTTCTAGAGATTCAGCTCTTTCTTATTGACCTATATGATCTTTAGGATGATATAGAATATAAAAGTTTGTCATATATGTGTGTGTGTGTATACACATATATAATTTTTTTTCCATTTATTTCATTTATCTTTGAATAGTTTGTAGAGATTTTCTATAGTAACTGACAAATAAAATAAATTTTACGCATTATTTAAGAAATAAAGTGTGGCCAATATTTTAAAAGATGCTAGTATTGCTCATATCATCCTCTCTTCAAAAGATAACTCTTATTCTACATAATGTGTTTCTCAATTCCTTATAAATATTAGGGTTTCATTCTGCAGCTAAGGTATGTGTGTTTTATTTGTCTTGTCTCTAAACTTTGTATCTATACAATTATACTGTATGTATTTTGTAAGACTTGCTTATCTTTTTCAATGTAATAGTGATATTTGTGCACAGGTGAAGAGTTAACTGAATGTATATAATTAACCGTAGAATTGTCTGGATTCTATGTTATGTTTATATTTAAGGTATAAATAAATAACAAGAAATTTGTTCGAGGTGTTTTTGTTTTAATTTAGAATTCCACTATCAATTTCTGAGAGTGTTGTATTAGTTCACTGTTTTAAACATCTGTTGATGGTATTCGTCATTCTTAGCATTGTAATAATACAAATTGGTATACTAAATTATATTTAGCCTAATGTTTTCTCTGTACTTTGAAACCATATGTAACAAATTGCAATTTAACATGCTATGTAAACAAACTGCAATGTAACTTAGGAGCCTATTCTTCTAACAAGTAGCTGAGTTTTAGCCAATCATAGCAGCCAAACTTCAGCCAATTGATGGCTGACAACTGATCAGACCACGTTCATATAAAGCAAATGCAACATCACACCATACCCAAATAAACCAAGGGCTGAGCTGCAATGAACCAAGTGGTTTCTCTATGTCACCACATTTCTTTTCAGTATATAAATACTGCCTGCCCATTGCTGGGTGGAGTTCTGTGAATCTCTTCTGGTTCTGAGTTATGCCTGTTTATGAATTTTTTTTCATTAAATAAACGTTCCTAAATTTAGTTGTGTAGAGGTTTTCTTTTAAATAGTTTCGAATCTGAAGTGGGATCTAGAGTAGACGTCCAGCCATCCCTAGGAGCAGCGAGTGACCAAGTCAAGGTACCTGATGGAAACATAGTGTCCACTACTGTCTCGTAGCGCTTAGAGGTTGTGAATGAGATCTGTCTCAGATTCAAGCTGCACAAACCTGTGTTATCAGCTCTCTGAGTTTATTTAAACATTTTTATCTTTTTTAGGTTCATATATTGCAACGGAAATATAACTAGGTCCTTTAGGGAGGCCTTCAGTGTCTGAGTAGGTCCAACAGAGACTGGACTGGGTTCAATAGGTAGTCAAGGTTACTAGAAGACAGGGAATTGTGGCTTCATCTGGACCCAAAGAGTCCAGAACTTCTCTATGTAGAGCTTCAGTCAATTTCATGTGCAAGAACTATTGATCCAAAACCCATGCTTTTCTAGAAAAATGGGTGAGCGTTCCCAAAGGTAACTTAAAAACTACAGTGGTCAGGGAAGGGGGACTTCTTACAAAAAGCTACAATAGGTACAGGGACCATGAGGACCTCCTCTTTAAACCCAAACAGTTTGAGCCAAGGTAGCTCAAACTAATAAATCCAGTGTCCTGAAATGTCTGCCTCTTTTGGAAATAGCCTAGCCATTGGAAAAGAAATGATCCATTTTTAAACCTACCATCTGATGGACGATTCCTTTGGTTTGGACTCTTTTTCCCCTGGAGGAAATAGCCAAAGGCTTTACTCCTAAGACAATAGCCAATGAATTTCTCAGAAATAAAAAAAAAATAATTTTTTATGGGGTTTCAGATCAAGTCCAAAAAGTCTACATGTCTGAGCTCAATTGACACTTGGCCCATTAAACAACAACAACATATATATATATATGTATATATGTTGTTAAAATATATATATATATATCGTTAAATATATATATATATATATATATATATATATATCTCCTAATAATTAGTCCTTTCTCTTATCTCTATTTGATACTTTTTCTCCTATGGGAGCCCTTCAGTCAACTAAAACCCCTTTTCTCAAACCACTGCTGACTAAATTCTCTACCAACTCTGTCTGCTTCTTTCTTGTTGTCATGATCTTTGCTATGCCCCCAAATTCTTTCAAAAACCAACCAAACAAAAAAAACATGAGTGGTCTGTCATTCAATCCTGAAAACAAAAAAAGGTTGAACCTGTTTCTGATGATAAAACCTCTCCTTTATATGTTCAGGACAAGTCTACAAAATGCTTGTATTATGGTATCTGACACATGGCTAAACTTTTAGAATGAATGTTATAAGATTTGTTTCAGTATCAATGTTTATATGTAACTGTAAGTATGACATATATGTGTGATATTTTATCTATGATATTAAAAAGCAAACTGTAAAACAATGCTCTATTTAGTTGGCTTAAAATGTGCACTTATATAAGCTAAGTATTCTCTCAGAAAAATAAGATGTAACTCAAATTCTTTTCCAGTTGGGTAATCTTTGGTAAATAGAGATACTATTGGTTTGATTAAAACAGACGTATCTTCAGAGTGGTCAACATTAGATATAATACAGACACATGATTTCCTATCTAGGCTTAGTGGTAAATTAAGCTTTTGTTACCTCTATATTGCAAAATTTGTCAGCAAGAAAAATAGCTTTTATTACTAGCTAGCTGATAATGTCTCATTTTCATGAGCAGCTCAAGCATATTTGTTAAAAACAAGTGAGCTAAATAGATGTAAGATAAAATTTCTGTATGAATGATGTCCTCCCTATACAAGAAGGTTTTACTATTTTTATCCTAAAGCGAGTAAAGCTGAGACTAATACAGAAATAAATTATTTAATTATTACCTAGCTAAAAATAAAACCCTAAAAAAAGTTCCTCCTCTACAATTTCTTATTACAGAGACCCTAAACATAGTAAACCTGTTCTGTGCCACACTGACAAATTTTACTATGAGAAAGAGTATGCATCTAGAAATTATGATGCATAGATTTGTCAATCTGTAGCTTTCTGGTGTGACAGACAGTTCATAATTGCTTGCTTCCAAGCATTGACTGGAAATTAAGGTCAGTAAGGGTCAAAAATTCTAATTAACATATGTAACTAATATTACTAGAAATAATTTTAAAATTCTCTATATGCAACTATGCAAGAAAAGTAAGATGTGTTTTTTGTAAGAAAAAGGTAGAAGGTGTGAAATTTTTCTGTTTTATGAGGGGAAAAAGAGTAACTTTTATTTGAAATGATTGGTTGTTTCAAAATAAGAAAAAGGAAAAGTATAGAACAAAAAATTGAATACAGATGAGAAAGCTGTAGAAAGTTTGTAGAAGAGGAATTCTTGCAAAGTAATTTTGTTACTGTATTTATTTATTTATTTATTTATTTATTATTTATTCTTTTATTGAGATGGAGTCTCGCCCTGTTATGCTCCTAACAGCCATCATAAGAGTCTTTTTGGTGGGCTGTATCTTCTCAATTGATTTAAATGCTTATATGAATTCATCTGTTTTATATCCAAAGGTCTCACTATGGTTAGAATAATAAAAATAACACCGTTTTTTCCAATTCTCTGAAGAAAGTTTGGTAGTGTGATGGGGTTGGCATTGAATCTATAAATTACTTTGGGCAGTATGGCCATTTTCTTCCTATTCATGAGCATGCAATATTTTTCCATTTGTTTGTGTCTTCTTTTATTTTGTTGACGGCTGGTTTGTCGTTCTCCCTGAAGAGGTGCTTCATATCCCTTGTAAGTTGGATTCCTAGGCATTTTATTCTCTTTGTAGCAAGAGCCCGCATCGCCAAGACAATCTTAAGCAAAAAGAACAAAGCTGGAGGCATCACTCTACCTGACTTCAAACTATACTACAAGGCTACAGTAACCAACACAGTATGGTACTGATACTAAAACAGAGATATAGACCAATGGAACAGAACAGAGGCCTCAGAAATAATACCACACATCTACAACCATCTGATCTTTGACAAACCTGACAAAAACAAGAAATGGGGAAAGGATTCCTTATTTAACAAATGGTGCTGGGAAAACTGACTAACCATATGTAGAAAGCTGAAACTAGATCCCTTCCTTACACGTTATACAAAAATTAATTCAATATGGATTTAAAAACTTAAATGTTAGACCTAAAACCATAAAAACCCTAGAAGACAACCTAGGCAATACCATTCAGGACATAGGCGTGGGCAAGGACTTCATGACTAAAACACCAAAAGCAATGGCAACAAAAGCCAAAATAGATACATGGGATCTAATTAAACTAAAAAGCTTCTGCACAGCAAAAGAAGCTACCATCAGAGTGAACAGACAACCTACAGAATGAGAGAAAATTTTTGCAATCTACCCATCTGGCAAAGGGCTAATATTCAGAATCTACAAAGAACTCAAACAAATTTACAAGAAAAAAACAACCAACCTCATCAAAAAGTGGGTCAAGGATATGAACAGACTCTTCTCAAAAGAAGACATCTATGCAGCCAGCACATACATGAAAAAATGCTCATCATCACTGGTCATCAGAGAAATGCATATCAAAACCACAATGAGATACCATCTCATGCCAGTTAGAATGGCAATCATTAAAAGGTCAGGAAACAACAGATGCTGGAGAGGATGTGGAGAAATAGGAATGCTTTTACACTGTTAATGGGAGTGTAAATTGGTTCAACCATTGTGGAAGACATTGTGGTGATTCCTCAAGGATCTAGAACTAGAATTTCCATTTGACCCAGCAATTCCATTACTGGGTATATGCTCAAAGGATTATAAATTATTCTACTATAAAGACACATGCACACATATGTTTATTACAGCACTATTCCCAATAGCAAAGACTTGGAACTAACCCAAATGTCCATCGATAATAGACTGGATTAAGAAAATATGGCACATATACACCATGGAATACTATGTAGCCATAAAAAAAGATGAGTTCATGTCATTTGCAGAAACATGGATGAAGCTGGAAACCATCATTCTCAACAAACTATCACAAGGACAGAAAATCAAACACTGCATGTTCTCACTCATAGGTGGGAACTGAACAATGAGATCACTTGGACACAGGGCAGGGAACATCACACACAGGGGCCTGTCCTGGGGTGGAGGACTCGGGGAGGGATAGTATTAGGAGAAATACCTAATGTAAATGCTGATTTGATGGATGCAGCAAACCAGCATGGCACATGTATACCTATGTATCAAACCTGCACATTGTGCACATGTACCCTAGAACTTAAAGTATAATTTAAAAAAATGAGCAAATAATAAAAAAGAATAATGAAAATTACAAAAGAACGTGAAACATATAAGTGACCCGACATCAAGAATTATGAATCCCACACTGTGAAGAAAAAAGTTCATTATCATGGTGAGAGTGGCATCAATGACCAAAGTTTTTTTCAATCTCTCAAAATTGAAAGGTTAAAAGGAAGAAATTGTTAAATTAAATTTAATATGACATAAATCTATTTCTATACTTTGAATCCACACATATGAAACTGAAAACTAACTTTGTATGTAAACAAATTGCAACCTAAGAGTCTATTCGGTAACAAGTAGCTGAGGCTCGGCCAATCATAGCAGTCAAGCTAATTACATGCTGCCAACTGAACAGATCATGTCTGTGTACGTGGAGTACCTTATTAAAATGTCCAAATAAGGCAAATGCTGAACTGTGATCAAAGAAGCTGTTTCTGTACGTCATTTCTTTTTTCTGCCTATAAATACTGCCTGCTCATGTTGCTGGGTGGAGATTTTTGAACCTCTCCTGATTCTGAGTAATATCCAGCTCACGAATTGTCATTTGCTCATATAAACTGTGTTAAATTTAATTTGTCTAAGTTAATTTGTGTTCTTTATATTCTTAATATTTTTTCCAATTATGCAACTTTCTTTTGATTTATTCTGCTGTTCTCACTCTTAAGTAGAATATATCATGATTTATTTTTTAGCATATTTTATTTAACATAAGTACTTCTGACTTACTAATAATTCCATAATGGAATATCTGTGACAAGAAAATATCTCTGATTTTTTAAAAAGAAAGTAAATTTTAAAAAAATTAATGATTTATATATTTTGGTTGAATTATAGAAATAATATAATTGTAAATATACAAGGAAAATAGTAAATCATCTAAGTCAATCCCCTTTGTTAAAGTTAGGAAATTATAGCCAATCAATTTATAATGGTCATTTGTCTAATACCAGGCTTTTAGTTTTGTGAATTAGCTTATTTCATTCCTTTATGGACATTGGTCAAAGAATATATACACTGCTACTTTTTAACACATTTACTGTAATTTTTTCTTCAATAAAAATGAACTGTTTGGGGTTTTCATTTTTTTTTTTTTTCCAGCTTTACCAGGTTAGCTCTGACATACCAGCATGAAAAGAGATTTTGAAATGTGTCTTTAAAGTTTGAGCATGTTTCAGTAACATTTCAGTTCTGAGACTTTTCATTTAACTTGTGGAAAATTCTGAAGGAAGGCCTATTCCATCACTAATTCCCAAAGGTTAAACCAAGTCTGAACTTTGAGCAATGAACCTTTAGCGTGAGAGTATATTGAACTATATTTTGTCTTTTTTTGTTGTTGTTGTTACATTTTGTCATTTCTTAGGAAAAAAAAATGACTTACCTATTACAAGAAATTCATAATAACTTAATTGTCTCCTTTCATGTGTGCCGGAGAGGACATAATGCTCTTCTCCACAGAAATTCAGAAAAAAAACAAACAAAACAAACAAACAAAAAAAACTTGTTTGGCAAATGCCGGGAATTTATTCCCATTAGAGTCAATAGAGTAATGAACCATTAAATTTTTTTGTCAGAATATATTCATCATATGTAAGGTCATTATTTAACTAGAACATTCCAAGTATTAAATAGACAGCTAATCTAGTAAGAGTCAGGTAAAGTAAAACCTGTTTAATGAATTGGGCATAATCTTTTCTTTTTTTTTTTTTTTTTTTTTTTTTTTTTGAGGCGGAGTCTCGCTCTGTTGCCCAGGCTGAGGTGGCGCGATCTAGGCTCACTGCAAGCTCTGCCTACCAGGTTCACGCCATTCTCCTGCCTCAGCCTCCCAAGTAGCTGAGACCACAGGCACCTGTCACCACGCACAGCTAATTTCTTTTTTTTCTCTGTATTTTTAGTAGAGATGGGGTTTCACCATGTTAGCCAGGATGGTCTCCATCTCCTGACCCCGTGATCCGTCCGCCTCCGCTTCCCAAAGTTCTGGGATTACAGGCGTGAGCCACGGCACCCAGCCTATTTTCTTGTTTTCTAATGTTCTTGGGTAACTGTACCTCTTTATTTTATATGAATGTCAAAAATGCTATTTTTAGGAGCAGTAGTGCTTTGTGTGTGTGTGATAGTTTGTGTTGACAAGGTACTCGACATTCATTTTATTTTTCTCAGAAACCTTGCCATATACCCTCTCAAATGCATTAATGACCCTAACTTAACTTGCAAAAACAGCAAGTTCACTTGTAATAAAGTAGCTTCTGCTTGTAAGGAGGTGTACTGTTAGCTTTGGAAACAAAATTCAATTCTTTCTGACAGTTTATACCATTTCCTCAAAATCAAAAAACATGACATGAAATAAACACCCGCTAAAATAAGTAAATGAAAGAATAACATTAGATTTACCAAAAAACACAGACAAAACATAATAATGATGTCTGCAAAAGTGAATGAGAGAGTAATTCTCGATAAGCTCCATCCATGCAAAAGAGAATGATAAGAAATGGTGGTGCAGTTTGGTGGGGTGCCAGATTATATATGACCGAGTAGAAACTAAATTGAGTTGGTCAAAATTTTTACAAGTAGTTGATGTGCAAATGTTATGCAAGGGGAATAGGAAAATGCAATATGATTTCACATAGAAGTAACGTTATGAAAAAGTAGAAAAATAGTTTTTGTTCTGCAATATAGAAAATAATCGTAATGGAATTATTTATATTATCTGTATCATTTCCATAGCAACTATTCCAACTCTATTTTAGAAATAACTTGTTTTCAAATTTCAATAAAGAGAATGTACAGAAAGCATTTTATTATTTAAAATAAATTTATTTATTATATTTATTTATAATTATTTTATAATAAATCTAAAACCTTCATGCTTTTCATAATCTTTGTTTTATAACTCTATTGGGATATTATAAGAAATATTACAATAGTCAGGTAGAAAAATTCACCTAATTTTAAACTTCTTTAATGCTACTTTATTTCAATGTGCTAAAATCAAATACAAATAATGTTAATGTATTATTAAAGTAAGTTTATAATTGATCACATTTCATGAAAATAAGTTTGTCTTTACCTCTCAATTTATTATCACCTCCCTCAATGTATACCAATCTTTTTATCCTCTAGCCTTATCTCCACATGTACTAAAAAGCTTATACTTAATGGTAGAAATGTTATGTATAGATATTGAGATTTAGTTAATAGTACCACATTTCTTTTTTTGTCACCTATTTTCTTATGTTCTCTATCAAACAGTACAACAAGCAAATATTATGTGACTATGCCTTACTGAAAATTTGTAATTTAGGATGACAAAATTAATGGGGGAAAGCAAAAGTAGCCAGAGAGATAGGGAAGTCAGAT
This sequence comes from Theropithecus gelada, assembly GCF_003255815.1. Lineage (NCBI taxonomy): Eukaryota > Metazoa > Chordata > Mammalia > Primates > Cercopithecidae > Theropithecus > Theropithecus gelada. The sequence goes on from NC_037672.1 coordinate 78,443,142, forward strand.
AAAGGTAGTATCTTACTCGGCTGGCTAACACTAGAAAAAGCATAACTTGTTCTTGTACACTTGTGCCTTTTCCACAAGGTATGTGGAATTATGTGCAAGACAGAAATGTCTACTGTTTAAAAAAGAAAAAGGAAGTTATCTTTGTGCCCTTTATTTCTCCTATTGCTCATTGATTTCAGTTCTTCCCATGGGGCATTAATTACTCTGCAGTACCTTGTTTTGGTACCCAGCCTTTCTGGTCAAATTTCATGTATGCACTCAAACCTAAGCTGGCTATATGAAGAGGCAGGTAGATGAAGCTCTTCTGTGTATCTTCTTTGAGCAAGATTTTGCATCCAATTGCAAGTTAAGAAAGATAAATATGGGAAGGCACATAAACAGTCTTTTAATTGGGCCCATTTTAAAATATATCTAGACAATCACATAGTATGCACTCTCCTGATTAAAGTGTACTGTGGGGCTCACATGCCCGCAGTCCTGTTAGGTATATACTTAGCAGCAAATTGTTAAATTAAAGATTCTACTGCACTCAGAATAGTGAGATAAGTGAATTACTCTTGCTACATACCTTTGTCAACACATGATATTGTCATGTTTTTATTTGTATTGTTGATTTTTTAGGCTTCTGTTGCCAGTTCATTTTCTCAATCTTTATTGGTTTACATTTTCCTTGTGCTAATATGATTTTCAGAACAAGTTTAACAGTCTTTTGCCCATTTAAATGTATTCTGTTGGGAAGTCCATTTTCAATCATTTGCCTATGAGAAGGCAGAGATTGTCTGTTTATTCTAAAGGAAATGTGCTGGTTATTTACAGATTATGTCTCCCAGTCTATTGTCAAATAAATATTTTGAAAACTACGTATCCCATAAAATGACTTCACTTTCCTTTTTTTTTTCTCTTTTGAGATGTCGTCTCATTCTGTCCCCCAGGATGGAGTGCTGTAATATGATTACTGCAGCCTTGGTTTCCTGGGCTCCAGCCATCCTCTCATCTCAGCCTCTGGAGCAGCAGGGACTAGAAGCATGCACCACCACATCTAGCTCATTTTTAATTTTCTTTGTAGAGACAAGGTATCACCATTTTACCCAGGTTGATCTCAAACTCCTGGACTCAAGTGATCTTTCCGCCACAGCCTCCCAAAATTCTCAGATTACAGGCTTGAGCAAGCCACAGCTTCCAGCCTTTCCTATTTTGCAGTAATTTCTTTTAATATACAAAACTTGTGGACTTTAATGTAATCCAAATTGTCTATTTTTTTTTTTTTACAGTGGTGTTTTGTCTAAGAAATTTTCTAGCATAAAACTCATGAAAAAATTCTTCCTTATTTCTGGAATCTTCATTCTTTTGGTTGATGATTTATCTGGAACTCACAGCTGTGTTTAGTGCAATTTCTGGGTCAAAATTTATTTTCTTAATTGTGGATATTTAATTCATACTGTGTTACCTGTTAAATAGACAAACCTAACTAGAAATAGAAGGACACTTATCAGTTTGATGTTTAAGAATCCACTGATCCTACAGCTAAAATCAGATGTAATGTTGAGAAGCTAATTGCTTCCTCACTATGGTCAGAAGCAAGGCAAGGATGTCCTCTTTCCCCATTCCTATTCAATATCATACTGGAAGTCCTAGATAATGTAATAGGACAATAAAAGGAAATGGGAGAAATACAGAGTCAGAAGGAAGAAGTAAAACTATCTTTGCTTACACATTATATGATTGTCTATCTTAGAAATCCCAAATAATCAACAACAAAAACCCTACCTTATAGAGCTAATAAGCCATTGCATCAACTATATTCTCAAATACATTCTCACTTCATCAAATATACTCTCCATGCTTGTATTCTCAATGCTTTCTTGTCTTGCTGAGAGAGGAGAGACTGCCCATTCCTGGGCTAGCCAATTATTAAAGATAGGAAATAACTCCCCCTGGAGTGCATCTTTCATACACTTAAACAATTCAGAGACCCTGCTCTGAAACACCACTATCTGACCTATATGCCCCAGGAGGCAATATTTCTCTTCCCTAATCATCCTAAGGCCAGGTACAGCACAACTAGAGATAGCCTGTCTACCTTCAACAGGCTTGAGAGCCTGCTGAAATTATTCTGACTCTCTAACCATAAGTCTGTTCACACTGCCTTGCCTTGTCTTTTCCATGGAAACCACAATAAAAGCTGTTACCCTCACTTTTTCTTCGTCCTGACAGATTCTGGCGCTTCTCCATGAGACCCTTTTTCTTCCTCTTGGCCTGCTCAACCTGAAGATGGCAAGAATGAATGCTTTTATGATTATCCACTTCCACTTAATTAGTAGTAAATGTATTTCCTCTTCTGTATGATTTTCTTAATAACATATTTCTATAGGTTACTTCATTGTAAGAACACAGTATATAATACATATAACATACATAGTATGTGGTAACCAAATGTTTATGTTATTTGCCACATTTTTCTGGTCAGCAGTAGGCAATTAGTAGCTAAATTTGGGGAGAGTCAATAGTTACATGTAGATTTTTAACTGTGCAGGGTGTTGGTGCCCCTAACATTCACATTGTTCAAGTGTCAGCTGCATTGTGTATTCATTAAATGTCATACTGCTTGAATTACTATATATATACACACACATTTATATTGTTTTTTTGAGACGGAGTCTCACTCTGTTGCCCAGGCTGGAGTGCAGTGGTGCAGTCTCGGCTCACTGAAAGCTCTACCTCCCGGTTTCATGCCATTCTCCTGCCTCAGCCTCCCAAGGTACCTGGGACTACAGGCACCCGCCACCACGCCCGGGTATTTTTTTTTTCTTTTTTTTTTTTTGTATTTTTAGTAGAGACGGGGTTTCACCCTGTAAGCCAGGATGGCAGGATGGTCTCCATCTTTTGATCTTTTGACCTCGTGATCCTCCCGCCCCAGTCTCCCAAAGTTCTGGGATTACAGGCGTGAGCCACTGCACACGGTCAAATTACTGTAATTGTAAATGTGTTTTGCTATCAACTAGGTTAAGCCTTTCAGTTTTTGAAATTTGAAATCATTTTGTTTTTCTTGCCCATTTTCATTTTCATATACATTCTGTCAGCAGTATGTCATTTTCCCCAATACACTCTGTTCTAAGCTAGGTATGTGCTCTAATTGCTCTATCCAGGCATTTCCTTTTTTTTTTTTTTTTTTTTTCCAAGAAACTTTTCCTATCACTCTAAACAAAACACTTGCCACGGACTGCAAGTCTTTACTTGATCTGTCTCCATCATTCCAGTCTCTGCCTTATCTCTTACTGCTTTTCTCTCAGTTCAGTCACCTCAGACTTCTCTTTTCCTCAAAGACTTCAAGCATGGTCCATTTTATGGCTTTTGGATTTGCTGAGTTCTTGCATAACTCTCCATTATATTTATTTATTTATTTATTTATTTAGAGACAGAGTCTCACACTGTTGCCCAGGCTGGAATGCAGTGGCACGATCTCGGCTCACTGCAACTGCCTCCTGGGCTCAAGCAATTATCGTGCCTCAGCTTCAGGAGTAACTGGGACCACAGGTGCATGCCACCATGCCCGGCTAATTTTTGTATTTTTAGTAGACACTTGGTTTCTCCACATTGGCCCAGCTGGTCCTGAACTCTTAATCCGCCCACCTCGACCTCCTAAAATGCTGGGATTACAGGCGTGAGATACTGAGCCCAGTCAACTCTCCAATTTTATTTCAGCCATGAGACTCACTTCATTCCAGTAATATTAACATTTTTGTTGGAATATTACACAGTTAGTACAACAGTAGTAATAAATATTTATAGACTGTCCTTAACTTACCATAATTTGACAAAATTTTTCAATTTTACAATGGTGTAAAAGTGATATGCATTCAGTAGAAACCATACTTCAGGTACCTATGAAATTATGCTAATGTTCACTTTTAAAATAGTACAGCACTTCCGCTTTATCCATGGGATAAAATCTCCAATAACCTCCATGGAAGTTTGAAACCACAGATAGCTCCAAACCCTATATGTATACTAGGTTTTCACCTCTACATACGTAAATACCTATGATAAAATTCAATTTACAAATTAGGCACACTAAGAGATTAACAATAATAGTTAATAATAAAATAGAATAATTATAAAATATACTGTAATAAAAGTCATATTCATATGGCCTCTCTCACTTTCTCAAAATATCTTATTGTACTGTATTTACCTATTTTGAGACCGTGGTTGACCATAGGTAACTGAAATCATGGAAAGCAAACAGTAGATAAAGGGAGGCTACTGTTACCTTAAAATTGCTTGAGATAGTCAACACTTTATTATAAAATTAGCTTTGTGTTAGATAACTTTGCCCAACTGTAGGTTAATGTATGCATTCCAAGCATGTTAAATGCAGGCGAGGCTTAGCTATAACGTTCAGTAGGTTGGGCATATTAAATGCATTTTTGACTTCAATATTTTCAACTTACTATGGTTTTATTGGGATGTTAGCCCCATCATAAATCAAGGACCATCTATATTTGGTGATGGATAAACATAGAAGAAGTATATTATTACGTTAGTAATTCATGTTTCAGAATAATATATATTTACAAATATTATTTTATTAAAAAATACATCACATATGCTTCTACAAAACATACAATAAAATTTTCACATTCAATAGTCTGGAAAACTGGTGTCTGATGAGAAAACGTCTTTTAATTTTAATTTTCATATTTTTATAGATAGCCTATTTCACCATGCACATAGTATAATTTTGTAATATGATTAAGTATTACAAATAAATAAATAGAAATAATTTCTCATTACTCAGTTTAATATGCTGGAAGACATTTTGGCACTGCAGGTTTATGGAGCTCTATATCAAGGTTGTTTTTCCATTACCACAGTTCCTTTACCGGGAAAGATAATATATTAATTTGCTGTCATTATTGTATAATATATTAATTATAAATATATGTAATATTTATATAATATTTATATATAGAAAGCATTTCCCAATGTTTTATATACTCCTTAATTTTCAAATGAATTGTTATTCTATGGAGTTTTATAAAAACAAAATAAACTCAATTATAGAAAAATGGTTAACCTAGCCCAATATTTGGAATATTATAAATGATAAAATTTCAATATACCATTCAGAAATTGAAATTATAAGTACATCATCAGATTCACTGAACACTTACTCTCTCAAGACAAAATTAATTTCAATAATGCTTCTGCTTTAAAAATCATGAGTACAGTAAGATTAATCATATTTTAGCAAGATATATTGTTTGAATGTCTAATGCATATTAATGTCCTGAAAGTTATGGCTATTTATGTTCATATTTTAAAGTTTTCACAATGTTAACATTAGTAATTTACAAAGTCAGTGCTCTGCAAAGCCTTCTGTTATGGTCAATGGAACTTTTTAAAATAAGGACAGGCATTTTAAACTTACATTATTAACTCTTATATAACATCGTTAAATGCTTTCTAAAAACTGAACATTGGGAAAAATTTCATTTAAATATTCCATAATAAGATAACTTCAAAATTTTTCATTAATGGCACTAATGAGACTACAAAATATCACAATTTATTTGGTTCATAAAAATATATTAATATGTTGAATTTGTCAACTGAAGTTACCTTTAAAACTAAAATATATAATCATTGTTACATACAAATACATAAGTAAAACCTTACTCCAATTTTTCACTGTTTTAATCTTTCCTTCTTTTTATTTTACTTACCAATTGCCAAAGAAATACTTTCCTACCACTTTATCCATATCAATTCTTAATTTTATCATTGTACTCAGAGCACTCTTTCAAAAAATACAAAATGGTCTTTCAACATTCTTATTTAAAATCCTACAGGGACTTTAGATTGCTCTTAGAAGATATTCCAAAACTCTTAAACAGGATTTTAATTGGTCAGATATTAGCTTATCTTTCCAGCCATAACTACCATTCTTTTGCTTTATTATTTTTTGACATCCACATTCACCTTTCTGTTCTTAATCCTGACTTCTGTTAAATTACTTATTAGCAACTTGTCATATAACATTTTTATTTAGGTGTCTCTTAGAAATGTAATCTAAAACATTCTATTTTGTATCCTTCTGATTTGCTTCCCTTTGAACTTCCTCTTCTCTTTCAATGTTGCATCCATTTCCCATGTCACTGAAGCCATTTATTTTTTGCCTAATTTGTTCACTTTGATGGTAATATCAAATTAGTCACCAAGCTTTCTTTCTATTTAATCATCTTACCTCAAAGCATTTGTTAATATTTTTAAATTCATTTTTACTCTCAGTGCTACAACTTTATCTAATTTTCCATTACTTTGCTCTTCTAATCTAATGATCATGTATTCATCTTTCTGTCATTTCTCAATACTCCATTGAAGCAACATATTGTCCCAGGCACCAGAAATAAAATAGGGAGTGAGATAGGTACATGTCTAATGAAATTTATATTTAAACCAAGGCGATGAACAAACAGATGAATAAATAAACAAGAAATAATATACTATTACAAACAAGAAATAATAGACTTGCATAGTTATAAGACTAAACAATTGCAATGCACGAGAGCTTTATAAAGTTTCTCATTATTTTAAGTATTTGTATTTAACGTATATAATATTGTGCAAATGGTTTATCTATAAAAACTTATTGGATCCTTTCCTAGAGCATTATTTGTTATTATTACTTTACTTTTGTAGACAACACAAACAAGTTCTAAAGAAAATATATAATTTACAAAAGTCCTCTAGTAGGTGAGTTTGTGACATTTATAGGTATAGATCTAGATTATTTCTCTGGCCTGTAGAAGCATAAACCCCATTCACCTTCGGTTAATCTCATTGCCTTTCTGTATCTCTCTTATATATTTTTGAGTCCAGGCAACTTTAAAAATATGGACTATTAAGTTTGTGCTTGAATTATGTTCCCAAGAGTTTCCCTCTATTGTTTTGATGTATGTGTGTGTATGTGTGTGTGTGTGTGTGTGTGTGTGTGTGATGTGAGTTTCCAGAGGTTCATGTGCTAGTGTCTCTTTAAATAGTTGTTTCCTTCTGTCTTTCTAACTGTGATGCAAGATGGAAGTGATAAGAAATATAGGACTTAACATTATTACTTAATGATATAAAATGTATTAAAAATAGCCCACAAATTATTTTTGACAACAATCTGCTGATGAGGGGATTTATTCTAAGGCAGTATAAACAATATGTTAAAAAATGAAACAATACAGTATGGAAAAAATACCAACTGGACCAAGGTGATATAATTTTTAAGACAAATAAAAGCATACCATGAGAATAAATTTAAGTTTACAGAAATAATCATCACAACAAATTAGTAACTCACATAACAGCTTGAGTAACAAAGTAAAATCACAAGCCATCCAACACCATATGTTTTTTTTCCCCTCTATCTCCACTCAGGGATGGTGGTCTCAGATTTATATTAACTCAGGTTATTGATGAGGGCAGGAATGCTAGCCATGAGTGGTTGAAGCATGGGAAAGATACTGAATACAACGTTATTTCTTGTAGTTAGCATTGTTTTGGGCTAAATTTCCTGTCATGTTTTATATATATATATATTGAAAATAACACTCATGCTATATGAGGAACTCTACTTAAACTACCAACACTATACCTAAACAAAATTTCTTTCTAAAAAATGTTATATCAGTTTACATATCAAAAGATAAGCCATAGAAGATAAGGAAGATGTTTTAAAGAAAAAATACCTGAATAACCATAGTAATGGCTTATGTCATGATTTGCAAAACATGTCGCAGATATTATCTCATTTTATAACTACTTATTTGACTTAGAAGATAGTAAAATATAAGAAAACATAATTGAACATTTAAAAACTACTAATGTGATAAATACGTACATACTCTTATCTTTGAGGCAGATGAAGAGAAACTTTAAAAATAAAATGTCATTTTGGTTACTAGATCTAACTATAATAATATGTTAAAAAACTATAGTCCTCCCATGATTAGTGTTTTTCAAAAGGCCTACTTTTCGATTAGATATCTCCTTATCTTTCTTTTAATTTGCCCTTGTGCTATTAAGACACAAACAATAGCCAACTCAATTAATCTTTTTCACTGTCTCTTCTCACTCTTATATTCTTCCAAGTACAATAGAATTGAACACTTGAAGTTGTTGTCATTGCTGTTTTCTCCTCTGTCCCTTTCTTCGATCCTAGCAGTATGCATTTGACCTTAGACCACTGTTGTCAGTCCCAGGAAATTTGCATCTATATTACCTGACCTCTTTTTTCATGACTTTTTTTTTTTTTTTTGCATGGCGGCTGGGGGTAAATGAGCAGCTCTAAGTATGACAAAATGATTAAATAAAACTAAGTTTTCTCTTTCTAGTTTATGCATTGCCTACTTGCTATATGTGTCACACCACAAAACACTCAATGATCCAATTTATTTATCATTATCTTTTTTTAACCTGGATTTGGAAAATTTAATTTATCTCATATTTATTTTAGATACTTCACAAAGTTTATTTCTAATGTTGCATTAGAAAAGCTTGAAAATTAATATGTACAAGGAAAAGTATATGAAATAGGAGAAGAAAGACAATAATTGATGTTTTGGATTGTAGGACAATTTTCTTATTTTTCTGCATATTGGTAAAAGGAGATATTTGAACATATTTTAAAAATATTTCACAATAAAAATACAATTTAATATATAAAAAAGAAATAAGAATGAATTAAGTCATGTAGTTCTGCTCTAAATTACTAAAATTTCGTAGCTGACAAAATACTAATTCATTTTTGAAAATGAAGGAGAGGTAAATTTAAAAAGTAACTGCTCAGAGCTATATAGTATAGTATAAGGCTTTGAGTATACTTTCTGAAAATTTAGTCAAATACTTAGACTTAGACACAATTTTAATATAAAAATACATTCTCTCCAGAATCATCTATCAAGTTTGAGTGCCTTGCTAATAATTATCCTTAATAATGGTAATAAATAATTTTTGAATGCTTCTTCTCTTCCAAGCAATAAGCTAAGTGCCTTACAGTTATTATTTAAACAATCTACTTTACCAACCATGTTATTTGGATTTTATTATTATTTCCAATATTAAGATAAACAATGCGAAGTTCAAAAAATGAAATTGCCATCCTTAAGCATGTAATTTATAGTGAAAGCATTTTAAATCAAGTCTTTCTCATACAAAGTTCTATGTCAAGAGGAACTAATGTTTTACACACTATTAAATTCTATGAAATAAGTTGGCTTTCAGGAAACCAGTTCAAGAAATATTAAAATTATATTATCAGTTGTTTTGGAGTAAATGGGTCATTAAGGAAAATGATGAAGGATTATATAATGTCATTCTTTTAAATGTAATTTTTTTTCTCTAAAGACATTACATAGTAAATATTTCGGCATGCATTTGAATATTTTGGTACAGATTATAAAATTCAGAAGTTAACTACCAAAACAGCAGAGTACTGTTCTTTAAAATTAAGTATAAACATATAATATTATAATTCTATGTCAAATTATTTTAGGCCAATATTAACTCTTGGAGAATTCCATTTTAAACACCACCATTTTGTGACATTCTATTGTTCAGATGTAATATGATCAAGATTATTTCCTAATTGTGTAAGCCCACTCCCAACTAAAAAAGAAAGCAATTGTTTTGGATAGTTGAACTGGTGTTTTAAGTAGATAAATTACCATGGCCTAAATTTCTTAGGTATGCATTAAATATTTCACATAAATAATCTTGGTTAGAAATGTTGGTGAATGAGAAGTCATGGTGATTTAAATTTCTGTACAAAATATATACTTAGTGCTTCTTCAGAAAGCATACTTTTATCAACTATTCAACCTATGAATTCAATATCAACAAAAATAAGTTTATGACAAGTACTATTGTCAGATTCAGTCATATTTGAATTAGAAATTTTAAATAACCTGCTTTATATAAGCAAAGCAAAGGAAAATTCTGAAAACATGTATTAATAAAATTTTGATTAATTTCCAGGTCAAAATATCCATGTTATTCAAGCAAAAATACAGTATGTAAAATATATATTCTGAAAAAGGTGATAATATTTATATATTGACCAATACCCGTGCCATATAGTTATTTATTAAACATTCCATTTTCCTTATTTATATTTTTATAGTAGAATCTCAGAAAAAGGAATAGTCAAAATTTATTATACTAAAAAAGTTTATAAGTACATATTTATAGTGTATAGATTATATTTATGTAATGGTACATAATACATTTTAATGAATAGTACACATTTGCAAATATATTCATATATTTGTGTCTACATGTATATCTTTATATATATTATCTATATATAATCTATATATACATATGTAAATATGTATAAATTTGCAACTTCCTCTTATAAATAAATAGATAGGCATTACTAGCATTTTTAGCTAATAATGATGTCAATAACTTATTTAAAATATTAAAATATATGGGATACAACTATTAGTTCTGGGATTTAATGTAATTTTAGTTTCATGAGACCTTCCTCTACTTCACAAAGATTAACTCAATAATAATTAAGATATAATTGAAATTGTGTGTGTGGTGGGGGGGCATTTTTCTGTTTTAAACCAAGGTAAGGCAATTGAACAAAAAGATTTGACCAGAAACAGAAAATCAAATACAGCATGTTTTTACTTAAAGGTAAGAGCAAAACAGTAGGTACACATGGACATAAAGATGGAAACAATAAACACTGGGGACTCCAAAAAGGGTGGAGAATGGGAAGGGGTTAAAAGTTGAAAAACTACCTGTTGGATACTATGTTCACCATTTGGATGATGGATTCAATAGGGGCCCAAACTCCAGCATTACACAATATACCCATGTAGCAGACCTGAAAATGTACCCTGTGAATCTGAAGTTAAAAAAAAAAAATACTAAAATAAAAGATGTATGTTAACAGGAAAGCATCCTAAAATAAACTATTTGTATTAAAACATGTAAAGTCATAAAGATGGAAATATTAAAGAGGAGGTACTATGCATAGTTTTATTTGTAACTAAATTTCCAAAAAGATAGGGTACAGAGTGTAGTAGAAACCAATATTTGAGGAAATAATGGCTTAAAATTTGCTAAAATATATAGAATACATCATGTTACAAATTCAAGAATATTGACAAATCTCAGACATAATAAAAAATATAAATATTCTCCTCTAGGCATATTATTAAAAATATCTAAATATTAAAGCAAAAGGAAAAGGCAGAAACAGATTACCTTCTTAGGAGCCTTAAGCTAACAGTTAACTTCTTAACACAAACAATGGAAACAAATAGAATTTAAATACAATTTATTTTTAAAATGCTAAAAGCATCACTAATCATCGGAAATGCACAAATTAAAACTGCAATGAGATACCATTTCTCATCAGTCGGAATGGCTACTATTAAAAAGCCAAAAAACAACAGATACTGGTGAGGTTGTAGAGAAAAGAGAATTCTTACACATTGTTGGTGGGAATGTAAATTATTCCAGCAATGGTGGAAAGCAGTCTGGAGATTTTTCAACGTGCTTAAAGCTGCCATTTTACCTAGCAATCCCACCACTGGGTATACGCCTGAAAGAAAATAGATCATTTCACTAAAAAGATTGTATAGAAAAAGGTGATGCATATACACCATGGAATGCTATGCTGCTGTAAAAAAGAATGAAATCACATCCTTTGCAGCAATGTAGACAGAACTGGAGACAATAATCCCAAGCAAATTAATTCAGGAACAGAAAATGCAATATTACATGTTCTCACAGAGAAGTGGAAGCAAAGCATTGAGCACACATGGTCATAAATATGGGAACAATAGACACTGTGGACTAGTGACAAGTGGACGGAGGGGAGGTGGTTAAAAAAACTATTAGACGCTATACTCACTTACCAGGGTAACAGGATCCATACTCCAAACCTCAGCATCATGCAATATTTCCATGGAACGAATATTCACATGCGCCCTCTGTATCTAAAACAAAAGTTTATTTTTTTAAAAAAAAATGTGCCACAAAAATAAGAACAAACGTAAAATTTAAAAGCTAGCAAAATATATTTTGAGAATGAAGGTGAATATGCCCAGTCTAAAAAATGATGAAAATAAAAATATACAGAATTTGACATGAGCATACCAACACTAAAGAGCATATTAAAGTCTCTTCTTGCAATCAGAAGAAAACTAATTAGATATTATAGTAAAAATGTAAGACAGGAATGAAAAGGAAAGTAATGAATGTGTATGTCCATTTAAATATTTACAGTGCAAACCAAAATAATGTTTCCCAGTGTTGAAGAAGTGACACAGGATTCTCTTGGTGCACCTTCGCCAGCCAGAAATCTCCACAGCTGGTGGTACTTCTCCCCAGACTTGGCTCAGGCCCGCTGGACTTGCTCTGCCCACTTGTTCCCATGAGCTGCACTCAGCTCATGCTACTGGCCCAGATCCCATGCCTGCCATGGCTCTGTGCTCAGCCCACAGCTGGTCCAGGAGTGATAAGACTGACTTCCACCTTAGGTGCCAGTGTCTGGATGAGGTGGATGTAGTGGCACCTGCAAGGTGGGAGATGACAGCAACCACAGACTCCCAAGTGGTGTTATAGTTTTTGCTTAGGGCCTCCCAACGTCTAAGCCTCCAGGAAATGTTACAGCTCTCATTTCTTCCTGCTGCCCACAGTTTCAGTGAATGAGGATGTGTCACAGCTCATTTGGTTCTGCTGCCTACAGCTTGGCAAACAAAGGCATGTAGTTCCCAGTGGCTTTTTCTCTTCTGTTGCTCATCAAGCAGAAGGGAGACTTTCAGTGTTACAGCTCTTTTTGCACCTGCCATTTGGTGGGTTCTGGGTTCTTGTCCCACAACCAAGAGGAATGAATTATGCAGACACTGGAGAATAAGCTAGGCAGAGAAGAGTTTTAATGAGTGACAGAAAAGCTCTCAACATGAGAGGGAACCTGAGTGGTGGGTATCCCTCTATTTGAGAGGGGGCCCAAAACAGGGGCTGCCTGTGAGGCTGAGTCTGAGATTTTTATGGGCTCAGAATGGGTGAGTGCATGCCAATTAGTCCACAAGCAGGCCTGAAAAAAGCACCATTCGATTGGCTAAAAGGCATCGAGGAAGTTCTCACTGTGGTTGTGGACCCACCCAGAACTGGCAGCTCAGTTTTAAGGCTTCAGGCTGTCCTTGGCTTAAATGTTGGGTTTCACTGGGGACCTGTCCCTGCCTGACTAGGAATCTATATGTTTCCTTTCACTGTCAGAGACAAATAGAAAATGACTGATGATAGATAGAGAGATGAAAGATAGATAGATAGATAGATAGATAGATAGATAGATAGATAGATAGATTAGATAGATTAGATAGATGATAGGTACACACATACATACATGCATAGATGATCGATAGGTAGGTATATAGATGGAATGATAAAAGTCTAAATTATAAAGATGGTTATTACTAGGCGCTATCAGAAGCAAGGAAATGGGTTATTTAATGGATTTAATATTTAATTGTTTAATATTTTAACAACTGTTGAAAGCTATTTTTGTGTTTTTAATTGTGTTTATATATACATATATATACACTATAGAACTTATCAATTCAAATATTTTTAATTATATAGTTCTTTGCCATTAAGTACCTTTACATTGGTGTGCAACTATTATCACTATCTATTTCCAGAACTTTTTTACCTTCTCCAAATGAAACTCTTTACCCATTATACAATAACTCCCCATTTCCCCAACTACCAGCCCCTGGCAACCACCGCTCTGTTTTCTGTCTCTATGAATCTGACTACTCTAGAAACTTCATATCAGTGGAATTATACAATATTTGGCCTTCTGTTACTGGCTTATTTCACTTAGCATAATGTCTCCAAATTTCAACTATGTTACAGCCTGTGTCAAAATTTCTTTCTATTTTAAGGTTGAATTATATTTGATTTTATACATATTCCACATTTTGTTTGTACATTCATCCATCATCAGACATGTGGTATGTTTCTACCTTTTGGCTATTGTAAATAACAATGAATAACATGAATATATAAATATCTATTCGAGTCCTTTCACTTCTTAAAATGGTAGAAGTGCAACTTTATGTTATGTATATTTAAGAGCAATTTAAAATGAAAAAAATGCATATAATTTAACAGTTTCAGTATAATTCTGTATCAATTAGTCAAGAATAAAAATAGCAATCAACATTAGCTTTAAGAATTTCATCTGCATATTCAATAATAAATAGGTTCAGAAACTTTCCTAGAGTATTAACTTTTAATTTTATTCTATAAAATAATTTTCACATTGCTTTGAAGCAATTTTTCATTTTTCTTTATGAACACACTTCATTAATATACACACCTACATTACTTTATGTAATACTTAAGTAAAAAATATGTAATCCAAAAATTGTTCCTGATAACTCTTCAACATTAGCTTGTCTAGATTTTTCTTTAGATGTATTACCTTAAAATAATATCACATGCAAGAGCACATCTGCAATAATTCCTTCAGAGGTAGAAAAAAGGTAAATAGTTTTGAGATATTTTCTGCTCTACATTGTCTCAGATAGCTAGAAAACTAAATAAAAATAACTAATTATACAGATTCTTCTGCTACTATGCCCCTTTATTTAAACGTATTTTCTGAAGAGTCTCTCGTGGTTTCCAGAAAATTCTCGGTCATTATTAACTTAAAAATATCAAGAAAATGCAGTTATTACATAAATTATTAAATAAAAACATTTCTTAGTTTTTGCTGTGCTGTTCAATTCTACCTTCAAATACTTGCAGGAATTAGATATATTCATTTGCATTTATTTCTGTTTCTATCACTTTTCTCAAAAAGTGTACATTGACACATTATTTTTTATTTATCAAACTATATACTATTATTTCATAAATTTGCTTAGAAGGAGTGCACGAATCACAAGAATACACGTTATTTTTACAAATTAGACACACTCACGCAACCAGCACTCAAATCAACAATCATAACTTAAGAACATCCTGGAAGCACTTCCTATAGACCTTCTAGTCACCACTTGTCCTAAAAGGGTAGCTACTATCCTGACTTTTAACACAAATATTTATTTTATCTGTCTTTTGAATTTTATATTCAACAATAATATGGGTTTCATTGTATGTATCTAGTTTCTGTTTTTCACATTATGTTTGTGAGTTTCATCCAGGTTGTTGCATGTGGTTGCAATTTGTTCATTCTCATTGCCATACAGTGATTCATTGTACAAGTATTAAAACCTTTATTTATCCATTCTACCATTGATAAACAGTTGAATTGTTTCCTGTTTGTGAGTCCTACAATAGAGGTTGCTATTCATATTTTTTGTACATAAATCCTGGTAAATATCCATAGGGGGTCTCTTGGATTATAGCAAGAAGTTCAGTTGCTGGTTGCATAATATAATATACATGTTAAAGCTCAATAGATGCTGTCAAGAAGTTTTTCAAACTATTTACAAAATTACATTTTTACCAAAAGTTCATAAGAATTATTTTCCCTCCACATTCTGAACAATACTTAAATTTTGTATTTAAAAAAAAAAATTTGCCATTCTCATTATATGTAATTTTACACCATTTTGATTATAATTTGCATTTCCTTAGATGACTAATGATGTTGAGTGCCATTTTATGAGTTTATTGGATATTTGTGTAAACTTTTGTGAGGTCCCTATTTATTGAGTTTTCTATTTTTTTGTTACTGATTGATATTCTAGATATGAATTATTTGTTGTATTTAAGTATTGAAAATATGTTGGGACACTCTGTGTTTGACATTTCATTGTGTTTGTAAGCATAGTTTCAATATTTTAGTATAATAAAATATATTATTTGTAATCTCTCTGTACTCTTTAAAGAAACATTTAGCAAACCCAAGGGCATAAAAATAGTCTATATTTTCTTCTGTGATGTGCCTTTCATTGCTAATGGTCTGAAGTAGTGGACTTCACATCATTCAACCATTTCTTATGGGAATTAAATTATCCAGGACCATTTTTCAGAAACTCCATCCTATTTTATTTGCAAAGTGTGTATCATCTTTGTCTTAAGTCAAATGATTATATAACTGCGTATCTGTCTGACCACTATGTACTAATCCCTTGGTCTATCTATCTGCCTTTTGACAAAATTATACTGCCTTAATTGCTGTAACTGTGCTATGCACTGATACTGGGTAGTGCAAGTGTCCAGTGTTGCTTACTTGTCTGTCAATCCTGCCTTGACTATTCTTGGTCCTTTGTCTTGCAATATGAAATTTAGAATCAAATTATGAATTTAAAAACATAAATAGGATTTTGATTGAGACTGCACTGAATCTATACATTAAAGAAATGGAAACCTTTACAATAGTAGTTCTCAAATGAAGGAGATTTTCACCCCAAAGAGACATCTGTCAATATCCAGAGACATATTTGGTTGTCAGAGCTGGGAGACACCACTTGCATCCAGTAGGATGGAGGCCAAGAATCCTACTAAACATCCTACATCCTACAATACACAGCTACCACCCCCCCACCAAAAAATAAACCAAAGTATCCATGTTGTCAAAGATCAGAAATCTTGCTTTCAATATTTAGTTTTCTGATTCATAATCATATATTTATACATTTATTTAGAGCATTATTTATTTTCCAAAGCAGTGTTTTGAATATATTATTATTGAGGTTTCACACATCTTAAGTTATACCACCAGGAATTTGATAATTTTTAAGGTTACTGTAAAATTCACTTTTACTTCATTTTTCAATTGCTCATTGCCAGTATATAAAAATAAAACAGATTTGTCGATAGTATTGATTTGATACATACTATATTGATAAGTTGATTTATTGATCCTGTTGTTTTTCTTTATATTGTTTTGGATTTTCATCATACACAATTATGTCATCTGTGGAAGGTGTTGGATTTATTTCCTCTTTGTGAAACTTATGCTTAATATTTCTTGTAATGTTTCTATTGTCTTATTTATGATCACAGTATAAATCCAAATATAAATGGTTATTGTGGCCTTTTTTGTTTCTGATTTGAGGCATAAAACTGTTAATAATGCATATGAGTAGGATGTCTGTTCTAGGTTTTCTCTTGATATGTTTAATCTACTAAATTTTTATCCTACTTTTAAATAGTTTATTATGATGCCTTGGTGTTTTACTTTGTAAAATGCTTTTCTGCCGGTTTAAAAATTATTATATGATTTTTTCATTTCTTATTATGTGTTCAAACAGATTATCTTGAATGTCAAGGAAAAACAAAAACAAAAACTCTGCTACAACTGAAATAATCTTTATTTGATTGGTGTTTTATATTTTGTTCTATTTAATTCATTATATGTTGTTTAATATTTTTTATCTAAGCTCATAAGAATAAAATGATCCATAATTTACCTTACTTTAAATGTCCCTGATATGTTTTTTGTTTGTTTTGTTTTGTTTTGTTTTGTTTTTGAGATGGAGTCTCTCTCTGTCGTCCAGACTGGAGTGCAGTGGCGCGATCTCGACTCACTGCAAGCTCTGCCTTCCGAGTTCACACCATTCTGCCGCCTCAGCCTCCCAAGTAGCTGGGACTACAGGCGCCCACCACCACGTCCGGCTAATTTTTTGTATTTTTAGTAGAGATGGGGTTTCACCGTGTTAGCCAGGATGGTCTCGATCTCCTGACCCCGTGATCCGCCCGCCTGAGCCTCCCAAAGTGCTGGGATTACAGGCATGAGTCACCATGCCTGGCCTGTCCCTGGTGTGTTTTTCTATCAAGATGATTTTGCTTAAACATCTTCAGAAATTTTCCCTTTTTCTACTTTGGAGTTTATGTGGAATTGCTATACCTTTATTACATTTTTATTAAGATTCTCTAATTCAGAAGAGATATTAGAAGTCATTTACTCAAGTAGTATATTAGATAAACTTTTAAAATATCATCTCAATTTAAAAACATCATTTTCTATACTTTTATTCATTTTTAATGTAGACTAGCAACTGACTAGCTTATTATATATCAATATATTTTCTTCTTAAAATCTGAAATCAGTTTCTTATAAAGGGAAAGTTTTAAGTGAAAGTATGTTTTAATCATTGTTATGTAAGTTACAACTTTATAGGTATGATTTTTTTTTTTTTTTTTTTTTTTTGAGACGGAGTCTCACTCTGTCACCCAGGCTGGAGTGCAGTGCCCGGATCTCAGCTCATAGCAAGCTCTGCCTCCCAGGTTCACGCCATTCTCCTGCCTCAGCCTCCCCAGTAGCTGGGGCTACAGGCGCCCACCACCTCGCCCAGCTAGTATTTTTTGTATTTTTTAGTAGAGACGGGGTTTCACCGTGTTAGCCAGGATGGTCTCGATCTCCTGACCTCGTGATCCGCCCGTCTTCGCCTCCCAAAGTGCTGGGATTACAGGCTTGAGCCACCGTGCCCGGCCTGATTATGTTTTATTTTCCTAAATATTGAATTGAGAAAGGTGACAAAATCGGTTCTAATTAGTCATTATCCTGTCACAATTTAGAAAACATATTTAGCCCATCTCTAGTCTTACATTATCAAAATAGTTTTATTTCAAAATATTGTCTCTACCTTGTAGAGTAAAAGTGGAATTAGATCACTTTGTCTCACAGCTGTGTTAGATTTTTATTTACAGGGTTTTTTTTCTTTTTTTCCAAATTATTATATATTTATTATTGTGCCATTAGGGGCAAAAATTCATAATGAATGATCAGTTTGCTTTGTAAGTCATGCCTTCATTGGCATATTTATTGAAACCCAAAACCAAAATTGCATACAACTGCATTGTCATACTATCCAAAAGGAGAAGGAAAATGTTGGAAAGTCAGGACGAATATTAGGTGCAGACACTTTTGTGATTGCATTTTTGTCCCAAATTATATTAAGATGTGCAGCATTTTAGTCTTCATGCAAAAGGATTATTTTCTCACATAGGGTGGTATCACAGTATAAATTTATGGTTGATATAAATAACAATTTACCTTGATTACTACATGCCTGTAAATGTAGCACAACTTATCTTTCCTGATTTGAAGTGTAAGTTGTAACATTTTTATTGGTGTGGGTATGTTTCAGAAAAAAAAAATACAATGTAGTTTTGCTTTTTGGCATGACCTTGTCATTTGAGAAAGCACTACATTTTAATGACACATAATTTAAAATGCCTCTAGGAGTGAGTTGAATTTACTGAGATATTTTTAAGAGTCATTACTTACCAGAGGTTGTCAGAGCACTTGTAGAGTGTCAGCCTTCTTCAGGGCAGATATTTCAGACTACTTGAAATGAATTAACACTTCCACCATTAATGTTTGATGGGAGACCATAGTGAAAAAGATGGATGCTCACATAATTGACATCCTTAACATTTAGAGCTGAATACTTAAATGCCAGAAACATAATTTTGAATAAAATGTCAGGACCTAACTCAATAATATTTAATGATGTAATAGGATAGGAATGAACAGAAGTCATTTTACATTATTAATTAAATTATTTAAAATAGGCTTAATTGTCTTCATATATCAGTAAGGAGTTTTTATTCATATTATTATTTCTAAGAATAATTGGTCCCAAATTTTCAACTTCTACCAGTCCAGAGATGCCAAACATTCTTCTGATTCATATTATTGTAAAATACACTTATTAAAATGTATACAGAAAATATACTTCATAAGCTAACTGTTTTAATTTATTACAATTGGTAAAGTGCCATATTATGTTTATTATTGATATTTTTAGTCTTGGTCAACAGATCTTTTGCAAATAAATGATATGCTTAATAAAGTTAATTTACATTAATAGAACTAGTAGGCATATACAAAAATAACAAACCACAACATATATTGCCAAAACAATATCAGCTTAAAAATTAAGAAAACTCAATTAATTAAAGAACATGTTTGAGAAATAACTGAATTATTGGTATCTATTTAATGTGCCAATATGGCTGCATGACTTTTACTAACAATTCTATGAAAATGAGCACTAAAAGTTTCAAGAATACTTAACATCATCTTTAAGAAGAAAGTGGTACTTTTGAGGTTCTCCTACAAAACTCTTCTTAAGGAGGGTACTTTAGAGGATGCCTTTTACAAAATCTGTTTTCATTATATATGCAGAGCTGTGAGAAACGGGACAAATTATGGTTCGGCTAGTCGTATTGTAAAGCCCTGAATTCTGTTAATAGAACCTTAATCATCTCTGTATGAAGAAAATAGGTTACAGTATTCTTTAAGCTTATGTTTAACTATCCCCATCCACGTAGGTAAGGTTCTTGAAAAGGATTCACAGTCCAGGTAATGAATCATGCCTTTGCTTTAGACAATAGAGAAAAGTCTTGTCAGTATCAAACATGGAGGTTAGAGAATATTGTGATAAGTACCAAGGGATAGTCCAATTTATCAACTGACATTGACTATTTCTAAGTGTACTCATTGTTTCTGTCTCTATGTTAGCTATAAAGCAATTAAACTATCTACTGAACAGTTAAACTATCAAAGTATCGCTGTTGCAGATTTTATCGTACCAGCACTAACAGGATTTTCCAAGAAACTTCTAAGGGCTCTGGAAATCAAACTACTGTCATGATGATACTTTTTCATTCGCATTCCCCCATAAATGTAGAGTTTTCCACAGGCTACCAGGTGGGTGATATTGCAACAGACTGAATACAAAAGGATGTGTATGGATCCAGATGGTCTCATTAAGCAAGCTATTTAAGAGATTTGCAGAACTATTACATAAAACAATGTCACTGTTTTCATTATCTACTTTCTTTAGTTATTTTACATAATTAAAAGTAGTTATATAAACTACATATCTATTTATTTTAATAATGTTATTTATGTAATGGTTTATTATTATTCTTTAAAGTGAATTAAATTAGTAGTATTTAATATTTTTTCAGATTGAATTTCTAGTATTATAAATTTTAATAGGTCTAACATGAGTACAAATTTTTGGACTCTCAATACTTTCTAAGACTATAAATAACAACTGATAGGAAATAATTTAAGAACTAAAGTTTTGTTGCATCTATAATGATTAAATTATGATTATTCTTGTTATTATTATTACTGTTGTTATTATTATTTGAAGTACCTTCCCTCACTCCAGAATCTTTGAAGTGCTAACATTCTTTTCCCCTTAGGATATGAAAATACTCTTCTCTTAAAGGATAGATGATAACAAGAGTTTCTAATTTCTTTATATTTCTAAGGAAAGCCTATCCTATAAATAGCCTCTGTGAATCATGGCAAATTGTGGATTTTTAGCCCATCTTGTTATTCTCCACTTAATTAAATTAGAAAGCTGCTCAGGTATGGTGCTTATAGATAGCTAGTGCTATTGACAGAGCTCTGTCCCTCACAAATTCATGTGTTAAAGCCCTAAAGTACAATATGAGGATATTTGCAGGCTGGACCTATAAGGAGGTGATTTAGGTTAAATGATGTCATAAGGGCAAAGTTCAGATCTAATAGAATTTGTGTCCATTTAAGAAGAGACACGAAAGAGCTCTGTTATTGCCCTCTACCATATGAGAACACAGAGAGAAGGCAGCCATCTGCAAGCCAAGAAGATAACTCTCATTGGAAACCAAACGCAGATGGAGAATTGATCTTGGACTTTTCAACCTCTGGAATTGTGAGAAAATAAACTTCTTTTGTTTAAGTCACCCAATCTGTGATCCAGTGTTAGGGCAGTCTGAGCAGACTAATACATCTATTATCCCATAACATTTCTCAATGACAACACGATAGCAATTAGTGCATTATTTTCCTCCTTTTCTGTAAGCAAATTTGAAGCAAGGGCAGTATTGCCCTCCTTATTGTATCTTTAACACATAGTGCCTATTTTCTGAAACTGGCTACTAAAGTGTTTGATGAATTAGTTAACTTGGTTCAAAAACGTATGCACTATTGACTGTTAGTTTTCTGTTATCCTAAATTTGTTAACCCAACCTATTCAAGTCTACTTTACTGCACTAAAAAACATATGTGCCCATTTCTCTTATTGTTTCAATGTACTAGCCATCCCTACGTGGAAATATTTGTTCTAATTTTTAAATGAGTATTTCATGTTTAAAACGAGTCCATGAATCCTGATTGCCTTCAAAAGAAAGTAAAAATTTTTCTTGCATGACATTCAAAACCTTTTAATATCCGACTAAAATTAACTCTCAAAAATGTGATTTTCCATTGTCCTTTGAGTCATATTATGTTCCTTTGCCCTGGAAAGATTGATACTCTCCCAAACATATCAATAACTCTGACAATTCATATTTTTTCATATAAAATAGTAAAAGAGTTACTATTTTCAACATGATAGTTTTATTTTATTTGCCTAAACTAAATTCCATAATATCCAGTTTGTTATTATTCCTTTTATTACAGTAATGCTATTTCCTAAAAGCTCTGGTAAAGTGATAGCACTTAATTTAAACTGATGTTAACCATTACTCCTGGGTCTGAATACATACACATTGATGAATTGTGTAATTATATAAACTTAATCAAATGTTGTTATCTTTTTGCATAACTTTTTTGCATAATACTTTTAATTTTATCTTTCCTGTGTCTTGTGTTTTAGCTGGCTTTTGACATTTCAATAAAACTAGTAAAAAATGAAGAAGTAAAATCATACTTTGTTATTACTGCTAATGATTTTTCCTTTGAATACATTGCTCACTCCAATTATTTTCCTGTCTTTCGCTTAAAATAACTAATGTTATGTAGTTTCTTGTCCTTAAGTTCATTTTATGTAGTTTCTAGATATATATGTACATTCATTTTTGATTAGAATAGTTCTCTAAACTACATATCTACTTTATATTAATTTTGATAATTTGAAGAATAATTAAATAATTTGATAGCTCATATTACTTTATCAAATTTCTGGTAATCACATTTACCTATATGGTTTTGAAAACTGTCTAAGATTATTGAAAGGTAATATAATGCAATATTTTTATTAGGATATACCTAGCCAGAAATAAAGTATAGTTGATTATATGTGCACTAATTTTATTCAGTGATAATTTAAATGTCTGACATTTTATTTTGTAGTGCCAGGGGCATATTTATCACTTTGAAATTTAAACCTAAATTCCATCAAGTAAAATTTATGTTTTAATTAATTTACTTAATTGCCTTTGTTTCCTTGGCAACCATCTGTAATTAGGATTTTCCAGAGGTGTTAAAAATATTTGAAATGACACATATTGTCATTTCAAATGACACACTTAACTTCTTTTCATAGAAGTTAAGTTCCTATGATTTGGACAATATCAATAACTGCAGTTTCAAGTGTACCTGATATATTTAGTATATCTTAACTTTATCTTAGGAAAGCACTTTAAATTAGATTGGTACATTTAATTTTACATAAAGAACATGCTTTTCCTTTTTTCCTAATTATTCTTGAATCCATTTTAAAACATATGACTTGCAAGTATGATAGAATTTTTTAAAACATACTTTTCTATATTCACAAAGATGGTGCTTGGTATGTATTTCCAAGCCATTTAGCAGATCCTTAATTAGAATATGGAACTTAACTCTGCAATTAATCTTTCTAGATAATAATATTTAATGTTCATCAAATTAAGATACACATTATTTATTGTTTTATTATAATTATTTTAAAAAATTTAAATGCCTCTTTTACCATATACTATTTACTATTTTAGTCTCTGTTGAAGTGAGAATTGTTTCACAACTAATTGTCATGAGAATTCACTGTGTGTTCTATTTAAAATTTTTGACACAAAAATATATATGATGTACACATAATATTTTCTTTCATTTACACGCATCTGTTACAGAAAATGCTAAAAGTAAACTAGTATGGCATATTTAAGATAAATTACTTATTCAAAAAATCTTTTGGATCTTATTTTTAATTCCATAAAATAATTTCATCACTAACATACCAGAGGACCATCTTTTAATTCCATAAAATAATTTCATCTCTAACATACCTGGGGACCATCTTGAATTATGTTTGTAGTAACATGTAGTAGCACAGGAGTCTCCACACTATTCAAGAAAAGAAGATTATCTCAAAAGTCATAGGAAAAAAAATAAGAAGTAAATTCACAAAAATCCAATGAAATCTCAAATGAAATATGATAGGTAATAGATACTTTCTTAGGTTTTTATGTTACATTTCAAAAATGTTAATATCATGGAATAATTCTTTCATTTTTAAACTATCAATTTTTGATATGTTAGAAATGTATTAATTGGTACTGTCATAATTTCATATGAGCTAAAAACAGTTCTACCATTAAAAAAATACTAATCTGGAAAACCCTTCAAATTCTTCTTTGCAGATTTTTAGCTTGCTCAAAGTTAATATACCAGCCTAAATTATTTTGACACAAATGTTCAACATATGTCTCTTCTGAAAAAGTTGATTTAAAAAATCAATTTAATCAACTCTGCCTAAATGCTGAAACAAGAAGACACCTACTACTCAAGAATTTCCTTTCGCTTTTAGGCAAATATCAACACTTCTAGTAATTTTTTATATAGAGATAAGTCAAATGTGTAACTACAAAGGATTGATAATAAAATTCTGTTTATTAATTTGATTTTGTTTTATGGTAAGCTTCAATAGATTACAAGGTTCTTGGGAGATAGCTGGGAAATATGTAATTGGATTACACAAACTATGATTATGTTGATGCTAGTTCTCTATTTTCCAGATTTCATTATATATTGTTACTTTCATTTATTTCGTTAATGCAAAAGCATATATACAAAAATAATATTTTAGCTATAATTTAGAAGAAAGTATGTTGTTCATTTTTAGATATCTTTCTGAAAAGTTCATTATAGCTCTAAAATCTAAAAATTTCACAAGTATCAACAAAGGCTAAGATAGTTAATTTATATAATGAGAATCTTTGTGTCTCTAATTATTAAGGTTCTTCAATGTAATACAACTTCAAAATCTGGAGATAAATAATAACATAATAACATGTTATTATTTCCCCTAAATCAGGATGTGCTTCATGGAAAGAAGGTTAAACTACCATGGGAAAACATAGATGATACCTTTCCCCTTGAATATTGGCAGTGTAATAGTATTGTAAAAGTTGTCAGAATCCCTATGACAAAGAGTCTTTTTATGTTCCATAACCAAGTAAGTTCGCATTATTTTAACCAAGGAACACTTTCTATGAGTAATACTAAATAACAGCATAGGAAACACTTATTTCTTATGAGAAACATGAGGAATAACTATTCTGATTAAATTACTAATGTTGGATTTCTTAGCAAGGATCAGCCAAATGAGTGGAAAATGAAACATGTTTCTTTGGGACACCACAACATTTTACAGCAATTATTTGATATTTTGGAAATAGTCTCTTTCTACTCCATAAAATAACATAGTGACAAATATACAGTTAGAACCTTAAAAATGTATTTTCTCCATTTCCCTCCCTTGATGGTTGACTCCTAAGAAATCTTGTGATTTAACAAAATAATTGTATAACCTCTTACATACAGTATTTTTTTTAAATTATACTTTAAGTTCTAGGGTACATGTGCACAATGTGCAGGTTTGTTACATATGTGTACATGTGTCACGTTGGTGTGCTGCACCCGTTAACTTGTCCTTTACATTAGGTGTATCTCCTAATGCTATCCCTCCCCCTTTCCCCCACCCCACAACAGGCCCCAGTGTGTGGTGTTCCCCTTCCTGTGTCCAAGTGATCTCATTGTTCAATTCCCACCTATGAGTGAGAACATGGGATGTTTCGTTTTTGGCCTTGCTATAGTTTGCTGAGAATGATGGTTTCCAGCTGTATCCATATCCCTACAAAGGACATGAACTCATCCTTTTTTATGGTTCCATAGTATTCCATGGTGTATATGTGCCACATTTTCTTAATCCAGTCTATCATTGATGAACACTTGGGTTGGTTCCAAGTCTTTGCAATTGTGAATAGTACCACAATAAACATATGTGTGCATGTGTCTTTATAGCAGCATGACTTATAATCCTTTGAGTATATACCCAGTAACGGGATGGCCGGGTCAATTGGTATTTCTAGTTCTAGATCCTTGAGGAATCACCACAATGTTTTCCACAATGGTTGAACTAGTTTATGGTCCCACAAACAGTGTAAAAGTTTTCATATTTCTCCACATCCTCTCCAGCACCTGTTGTTTCCTGACTTTGTAATGACTGTCATTCTAACTGGTGTGAGATGGTATCTCATTGTGGTTTTGATTTGCATTTCTCTGATGGCCAGTGATGATGAGCATTTTTTCATGTGTCTGTTGGCTGCATAAATGTCTTCTTTTGAGAAGTGTCAGCTCATCTCCTTTGTTCACTTTTTGATGAGGTTGTTTGTTTTTTTCTTGTAAATTTGTTTGAGTTCTTTGTAGATTCTGGATATTAGCCCTTTGTCAGAAGAGTAGATTGCAAAAATTTTCTCCCGTTCTCTAGGTTGCCTGTTGACTCTGATAATAGTTTCTTTTGCTGTGCAGAAGCTCTTTAGTTTAATTAGATCCCATTTGTCAATTTTGGCTTTTGCTGCCATTGCTTTTGGTGTTTTAGTCATGAAGTCCTTGCCCATTCCTATGTCCTGAATAGTATTGCCTAGGTTGTCTTCTAGGGTTTTTATGGTTTTAGGTCTAACATTTAAGTTTTTGATCCATCTTTGATTAATTTTTGTATAAGGTGTAAGGAAGGGATCCAGTTTCAGTTTTCTACATATGGCCAGCCAGTTTTCACAGCACCATTTATTAAATAGGGAATTCTTTCCCCATTTCTTGTTTTTGTTAGGTTTGTCAAAGATCAGATGGATGTACATGTGTGGTATTATTTCTGAAGGCTCTGCTCTGTTCCATTGGTCTATGTGTCTGTTTTGGTACCAGTACCATGCTGTTTTCATTACTGTAGCCTTGCACTGTAGTTTGTAGCCAGGTAGTGTGATGCCTCCAGCTTTGTTCTTTTGGCTTAGGATTGACTTGGCAATGTGGGCTCTTTTTTGGTTCCATATGAACTTTAAAGTAGTTTTTTCCAATTCTGTGAAGAAAGTCATTGGTAGCTTGATGGGGGTGGCATTGAATCTGTAAATTACCTTGGGCAGTATGGCCATTTTCATGATATTGATTCTTCCTGTCCTTGAGCATGAAATGTTCTTCCATTTGTTTGTGTCATCTTTTATTTCGTTGAGCAGTGGTTTGTAGTTCTCCTTGAAGAGGTCCTTCACATCTCTTGTAAGTTGAATTCCTAGGTATTTTATTATCTTTGAAGCAATACACATTATTTTATTTAACAATAAAACTTGGTTTTGTAGGAATATTAGCCAAATAAAAAAAGTAAATGGTGGTGATTTATTTATTCCTTTATTCATAAAGTATTTTATAGTTCATCTTCTGTGCCAGAACACTCAAAGTATCTGTGATTATGAGAAAATTAGATGGGATAGTTTTTACTGAAAAGGATTGACAATGAACAACAAAAATTAAGAGTTCCTCTAAGGTCATTGAATGCCACAAGAATAACAAAACTGGAGGAATATAATAGCAAATAAACAGTGTGTGGATGTCCTAAATTTAATCAAATATCTGGAAAAGTAAGAATTACAAAAAGGAGGTACCATTCAACGTTTTGCCTTCTGTATTTAGGTAACACTAAGGACAAATGATACTCAAAGGGAAAAAAAGGCTTGACGGGTAAGATATACAGAAGATTAACATGATTGTATGTTAGTGAACAACGATCTGTGTGGTTCTGGGATGCAGTGTTAGTGATATTTAAGAGCCACAGCAACAAGCTTGTAATTTATTTTAAGAATATAGGAATGCTATTACAGGTTTTTAAAAGAGAATGTAGTCAATTGAAGAGAGACAAGGTTGGAAGTAATGAGACCAGTTAAGAGACTATTGCAGTAAGTGACAGCGAACTTCCATTTAGGGTCCTGGTTGGGCCAGAGATTTAATTGACATGAGACAGATCAACAGAAGAAAAGTATACATTTAATACAAGTTGTGCATAGCATGGGAGACCTCATAAGAAAATAAAGACCCCAAAAAGTAGATAGAGTCAGTAACTTAAATACTGAATTGGATAAAAAATGGTAAGTTGTTAAGAAGCAGCTCAATTCTGGAGGAGGTTTAAAAGATAAGAGCTATTTTAAGAAATCTATACAGATCTACAAGAAATCTTGCTCTTAACTTTTGTCCTTGAGAATAAAGATGTTGCATTTTTAACGTGGTAATTTCATCTTCTGCTCCTGATAAACATATTCCACATTTTGTTTGTACTTTCATCCATCATCAGACATGCGGTATAGTCAATATGCCAGAGATACATATTTTTAAGTCCTTTAACAGTATAAAAGGTGATAGATAACAGGTCTCAGTGTAGTTTATATGCAGAGAAATATATATGAATTTGTAAAATATAAATATATATCCAAAATCTATTACACTAAATATATACATAATTTAAATATTTGTATATTGTATATTATATATTATATTTAATTAAAATTTGTATATATACACATTTAATATATTTATATGTATAATTTATTTAACATGTATAAATTGGTGTAATTGGAATATATGCTGTGGCTAGAGGTAAATTTCACAGGATCTTCGGGTGTCGCTTTGACAACTGGAAACCTTTATGGCTGGTGGCACCTCTGCTTGAGTTTTGCTTGCGCCTGCTGGCCTCATTCCACTCGCTTGGACTGGCATGCTATGCTTGACTCATGCTACCAACTTGGATCCCATGCCCACCAAGGGTGAGCCAGGCACTAATTGGTGACAGGTGTGTGAGCTAATGCAGGGTCTGGCCATTGCTTACAGCCAAGTATGCCAGCTGGTGGGCATCTGCTGGTGCTGACACAGGCGCTGGCTCTGTGCGAGACTGCAGCTGGACCAGGCATACCACAAGTGGATTCCACTGTGGGCCCCAGCGTCTGAAAGAGGGGAACATGGTGGCACCCAAAAACTCAAAGATGCCAACAACCGCCAAGCCCCAAGGAGTGTGGGGATGTATGCTATAGCTCCTTAAGTTATTTATCCCATTGAACATTGCATTTTAATATATTTTTCATGAAGATTCTCTTTCTTCTGAATTTAAAGTATTGGGGAGGACACATAGGGAAGATGTAGTAAGAACAGTGTTACTAATGAATTCTAAAAATCACTGTTATAGGTATATACACATTCTGCTTATAAAGAAGTGACACATTTGTTTTATAAACATGAGGCATGTAATAAATACCTAGTATCTTTTACTTTATTGATAGATGGAGTTTATACCAATAAGAAGGAAAACGTTTATTGTAAGGGAAATTGGAGATGAGAAGTTGAAAATGAAATAAAATATTACCAGTGTAGATAGTATTCATAGTCACCACTGACCTGAGAAATTGAAACAAGGTTTTATAATGTTTTATCCTAATGTCCCAGATTCTTGCTGTATCCAGAAAATTCCCATCCATAGTTACAATTTTAGAGTAGCTGTATTTGGACAGAATATGTATTTTGCCATCCCTGCATGTTACATACAATGTGTCGTCTTGTAGGAGGAGGGGTCCTACAGTTAGAATAGGAGGTGTTGGTTATGTTAAATGGACCAGGAGAAGGTATTAGATCTTTTTGTATTTCCTGAAAAATTGAGTAATTTATATAGTATTTCTTACACAGTTATTTGTCTTGAATCTATTATAACCTCTTTAACTGACGGTTTAAAAATTATTGTTAATGCTGCATATTTAATGATCTTTTATCTTTAGCTACTGTGGCTCACCCTACGGTATATTTTTTTCTTGCCATTTTTCTATTATATACAGCCAACTGGGCCTGTCAACTTCCATTACTTAATTAGAAGAGCTTCATTCTTAGCCAAACACCATTCTTTGTATCATGAAATAACATTATTACCTCACATGCTTCTTTTCCTTCTAACTGACCATTCTCATGACCCTCTTTATATTTATTAATTATTTATTTCCTTCTAACTCACCATTCGCATCACCCTCTTTATATTAAGACCCTCTTTAGAAATAAAATTATAGTATATTTAAGCTTTGATTTTCCCTATTAAATACATGTGGCTTAAAACGTGGCAATTATTGGAAACATAGATTACAAGTGGACCCAATTTTTTTCTAATTTAGTGGTGTCAGGAGCTAGCAAATAAGCAGTTATCCTAAATAGATTACAAGTTGACACATTTTTTTTCTAATTTAGTGGTGTCAGAAGCTAGCAAATAAGCAATTATCCTAAATACATTTACTAATATTGTTGATGGAAACATTTTTAAAAATTAGTGAAAAAAATTGGAATATGCATTGCTCTAACACAGCAGTGATAAACCTGTGTATTTCTTAAATATAAATTCTACCAAAAATGATATAAAACTAAAGTTTTCAGAGAATTATGTTTTTAAATGTCAGTTCTGCTTATATATTTGAAAATTGTTTTAAAAATTGATTTCCTTTTCTTTTTAAAAATATTTTCTTCTATATCCCATTGACATTTTCCCTAATTTAAGTGTATCAAGTCATTTTTCTCCTTTATTTACTCTTCACTAATTTTAAGGTTGTAAGACTGAAAACTTTTTAGGAAAAGTCAAACAGGTGTATGAGACTTAGAGGAGGATAAAAGTGAGATAATTTGAAAAAAGAAAACTTTTTATAATGCCTTCTAAAACCTCGTTTCTAGTCTTTGTGGATCATGGTTAGTAGGTTTCACTTTGTTTTCTATTAGTAGGAACTAAATTCACTTCTCAAATCTTTGAGTGAATCTCACAGAAGCTTAAATGAAAATATTTTATCTGCAGCAGAATACTAACTATGGTGACTAATTTCATAGTAAGCTCAGCTTTTGAAATGGCATGATGTTTTCAATAAAGTTATGAATTTTACAATGTGAACTGTTATATCTTATTTTAACAAATTAATTCCTTTAGGATTATCATGTGGAAAAAGTACATGAATATTAATGGTATTCTGACATAAATGACACATTTAAATTTTAAATCTTACCCCTATGGTATACTTCTTCTAGGAAGAGTAAATAAGAAATGTTATACATTTAGAGAGCAAAAAGTATTTATTTATTTATGTATTTTATTTTAATTTCCAAAATAACTGTGGCATTTTACAGGTAATCAATAAAACGTAAGAAAAATATAACCACGTATGTAATAATATCAGGGAAATTTAGTATTCAAAATAAAGCACAAGGCAAAAATAGGAATCAGTGGTATTTCTTAAAGTTGCTATAGTTTTGCCTAGTGTTTACCTCTTTTCTTATTATTACTAAGGGATCTATAAAATGAAATTTAGAAGAGAAAACATATACACCTAACCAAGGTAAACATTACTCTTTGGCTTCTTGTGCTGAAAATGACATTGTAACTAAAAATTATTTTCATGGAATGTTCATAATGACATAAATAAAACAAAAATGTTTTTAGAACTCCAGGAAATTTGAGATTAGATAAGACTGAGGTTGAAAGTCAGCACTCAGTAGACAAGCAAGGGAAAATTGCTAAACTTTTTCCAGCATCGTTTTTTACTGAATAGAATAAAAATATTAATTCTGTAATACACTGAGAGTTTCACCATTTTCCAGGTGATAATCTTTAGGAAGGACTGATGTGGATCTAGTTTGTTCTATTCAGTGTAACCAGAAAAATGACTTGGATCTAGTTTGTTCTGTTCACTGTAACCAAAAAAAAAAAAAAAATGCCTGTAATGGATTTCCCAGTCCAAATTATCTCTACTAATCCGTTCTTGGTTCACAGATCACACTCAACACATTTTTATTACTTTAGCAAGAGGGTTGACTACTAAGCAATTTTAATAAACTTAATAAAGTTCTCAGGCAGGCATCACTCCTGCTAAGTGATCAAAATAAATATTTTAATTTTTATTTCCCTAGAAGCAGACCCCGATTTATGAATTTGGGTATGAGTAATTTGTTAGAAAGAGGATCTTGGGTAGCATGGTAAGGTCACGGGAAAGTGGTAGAGGGAAGGGATAGAAATCAATAAAGGGAATATTAGTAAGCATTTTCCACTTGAGGGTAACTGGGACTTGATTTTTCTGAGACTATGTAGAATATAACTTAGAGCTGTCCCTCTGAGGGAACAGAGAGTAAGATATTTGTTTAGCAACTACTTCATCATTTGAAAGTTTCCCAAGGAATATCAACTTTCTGAAAATGTTGACCTGCTATGCATGGTTCAAATTGACAATAGTAGCTGGAAATTGCTCTCAGGCAGAGACACAGAGAGCTTTATGGTAACTCTGCAAGTGACCTTCAGACTAGGTCAAAGGGATATAAGTGGGACACATACAGTGTTTCCTATGATTACCATTTATACAATTCAAATCCATTTGCATGACATATTTGGTCCATTATGAACTCTCAATAATTCTCAAAGTTGGTGATTAGTTATAATTATTAAAAAGAAAAAAAAGCATGAAAAAAGCCTTCCCAAAGCACAAAAGACAGTTAATAGTACAAGATACAGTACTCACTGCTATAGTTAGTCTTAATGTCATAATTAAAATTAATGACCACTCTCTCTACTATCCTTCTTAAATTGCTTTTACCTATGCTATTGGGACCTTGTATAGCTTCCATCCCTTCTTCTATGGCTTATAAGTTTATGAACCCACTTTGAGAGGAGAGGTCTTTTTATTTCCACTGAGAAAGACATCCTGTCAAATGGTTGCTTTGAGACTCCTTTGGCTCGGTATTAATTGGAGAGTCAAAGATCTCCAAACTCTGTGCACATCCTTAAACATACATCTGATATGGTTTAGCTGTGTCCCCACCCAAATCTCATCTTGAATTGTAGCTCCCATAATTCTCATGAATTGTGGGAGATACCCAGTGGGAGATATTTGAATCATGGGGTTGATTCCCTCAGACTGTTCTCGTGGTAGTGAATAAGTCTCACAAGATCTGATTGTTTTAACTGCTGCATGTAAGAAATGCCTTTTGCCTTTCACCAAGATCGTGAGGCCTCCCCAGCCACGTGGAACTATGAATCCGTTAAACTTTTTCTTCATAAACTATCCAGTCTCGGATATGTCTTTGTCAGCAGCGTGAAAACAAACTGATACAGCAGTGTGCTTCCTCCCACCTCTTGGTGTCTGATCTTCAAATATTATTTTTTCCAATCCTATCATTATGCAGTTAACCATATGCTAAAATCTCTACCCACTAGGAGAATTTCACCTCACTGTTGTCTTTCAAGCCAGTGTTACCTTTGTGTCAAAAGAGCAAAATACATTTTGATGATCTCAAATTAGTTCTTAAGTTCAATGTTGATTTTATATCAAACAGGAATTTCTATTAAAATGAGACATTTTTGAAATTAGAATAATTTCTAATGTAATATTGAATTTATTTTAAGAGACCATGATTCAACCCCTTGCTTAGAGCAATTAACATATACCAGGGGACCAAGAATGTACAATATTGTTTTTGCTCCAAACATTGCTGAGAGGATAAAATCTAGTGCATTAATACATGATAAATTACATTGTGTAATGTTTATATAATTGATTTATATAATGTGTAGTGCAATGGAAACACAAGTTTCTACTATTTCCAATTCTATTATTGTGGTATTATAATTATTTCTGCATATTCCCTATAAATTGATATTTTCTTGATTTATTTTTAGGAAAAGCTTCTACAATCATAAAAGTATACAAAATATTTCCTTAGTTGTTCCTGAATCTTCTCTTCTTCACTTTTTTTTTTTTTTTTGAGATGACATTTCTCTCTTGTTATCCAGGCTGGAGTGCAATCAATGGCGCAATCTCAGCTCACAGCAACCTCTGCCTCCTGGGTTCAAGTGATTCTCCTGCCTTGGCCTCCCGAGTGCTGGGATTACAGGCATGTGCCACCTTGCTCAACTAATTTTTTGTATTTTTAGTAGAGATGGGGTTTCACCATGTTGGTAAGGCTGGTCTAGAACTCCTGACCTCATGTGATCCACCTGCCTTGGCCTCCCAAAATGCTGGGATTACAGGCGTGAGACACCACACCTGGCCCTTTAAATCATTTTAATTCAGCACTTACAGAATTAAAATTTTAAGTGATCATTAATATACAGATCTCTATATGCAAAAATATACAGTTTAGTTCACTAGAAACCTTCACTGGCATTTGGAATAAATATAATGGCATAGGTCACAACATTTTGTAGATGTAATTATATATCATACAAGATTAAAATTAAATGTTGGGATACAGAGATTTTTATACTACCAAAGCTATAGTGTTAGACATCCTCTCTTTTTTCCTCTTATTTTGTCTCTTCAGTTTAACAATCAAATTGATTTATAAGCTTAGATAAAATTAGGATTTTAATCTCTTGTGTGACATAAAATTCGTCAGCTGTCTGGAGAAAATAAATTGTAATAAGCAACTTGTCTCATTGGACTCTTATATGACATGTATATGTGAACAAACATATCTGCAAAGAACAATTTTAAGGTTTCTGTTGTCATCACAAACATCTTCATCATCTTTATCAACACCAAGATAAGCACCATCATCAAATGAATATTATTTTAATCACTGAATATAACAAATCTCTAAGTCATAAGGAGGCAAGATATACATGGCCCAATGGTATACGTTTGGAGGAAAATAAATTCTTCTGAAGGTTAAACTTTAGTGATGGACTGTTGAGATGGGCTGAGTTCATAGAGAAGTCAGACATAAGATGGACATTTAATATTAAAGAAGAACATAAAATTATTCTAATAATTTAGAATGAAAGCCTGTAGAGAGAGGGCCTGTAGATGAAGGACTGTAGACAGAAAATATGCAGAGAGTGGGGAATATTTATTAAATTAATTTAATAAAAGTACAAAGTTTATGCAAGAGGGTGTGATAGTATTTGATACATAGAAAATGGAAATATATAGAATGATTTATATCTGGACAAATTATCTGGGACTTTATCCTATATTCATGGGAAACTATCTATAAATATTTTAGTCTGTGGGTAATGACTATAGTCAATTATAATCCGATAGCATTTTATAGACTTGATTGGATTGTAGTTGATTAAATAAACCATTGCAGTGTTACATGGTTCAGGGTCACAGAAAAGTAGAGTCTCTACTATGAAAGTAGGACAATGTGCAAAACCAGATGGATAATTCCAGCAGAGAAAAGTAAACAATTAAAAAAATCAAAAGAAAATTTTAGAAATAAAAAGCAAATAATAGATATAAATAATATCAGCAATGGACTAATGCATAAACCTGGCACAACTGAAGATGTAACCAGTGACTTTGAATATAAGTCAATGGAAATTACTTAAATAACATCAGATCGCTGAGAAAAAATATCAAATAATCTTATGAAACCGGACCCATGGAATGCCAGAGGAAAAGAGAGATAATATAGAACAAGAGAAATTTTTTTTTAAAATTTATTTATTATTATTATACTTTAAGTTGTAGGGTACATGTGCATAACGTGCAGGTTTGTTACATATGTATACTTGTGCCATGTTGGTCTGCTGCACCCATCAACTCGTCATTTGCATCAGGTATAACTCCCAATGCAATCCCTCCCCCCTCCCCCCTCCCCATGATAGGCCCCGGTGTGTGATGTTCCCCTTCCTGAGTCCAAGTGATCTCATTGTTCAGTTCTCACCTATGAGTGAGAACATGCGGTGTTTGGTTTTCTGTTCTTGTGATAGTTTGCTAAGAATGATGGTTTCCAGCTGCATCCATGTCCCTACAAAGGACGCAAACTCATCCTTTTTTATGGCTGCATAGTATTCCATGGTGTATATGTGCCACATTTTCTTAATCCAATCTGTCACTGATGGACATTTGGGTTGATTCCAAGTCTTTGCTATTGTGAATAGTGCTGCAATAAACATACGTGTGCATGTGTCTTTATAGCAGCATGATTTCTAATCCTTTGGGTATATACCCAGTAATGGGATGGCTGGGTCATATGGTACATCTAGTTCTAGATCCTTGAGGAATCGCCATACTGTTTTCCATAATGGTTGAACTAGTTTACAATCCCACCAACAGTGTAAAAGTGTTCCTATTTCTCCACATCCTCTCCAGCACCTGTTGTTTCCTGACTTTTTAATGATCGCCATTCTAACTGGTGTGAGATGGTATCTCATTGTGGTTTTGATTTGCATTTCTCTGATGGCCAGTGATGATGAGCATTTTTTCATATGTCTGTTGGCTGTATGAATGTCTTCTTTGGAGAAATGTCTGTTCATATCCTTTGCCCACTTTTTGATGGGGTTGTTTGTTTTTTTCTTGTAAATTTGTTGGAGTTCTTTGTAGGTTCTGGATATTAGCCCTTTGTCAGATGAGTAGATTGCAAAAATGTTCTCCCATTCTGTAGGTTGCCTATTCACTCTGATGGTAGTTTCTTTTGCTGTGCAGAAGCTCTTTAGTTTAATTAGATCCCATTTGTCAATTTTGGCTTTTGCTGCCGTTGCTTTTGGTGTTTTAGACATGAAGTCTTTGCCCATGCCTATGTCCTGAATGGTACTACCTAGGTTTTCCTCTAGGATTTTTATGGTATTAGGTCTAACATTTAAGTCTCTACTCCATCTTGAATTAATTTTCGTATAAGGAGTAAGGAAAGGATCCAGTTTCAGCTTTCTACTTATGGCTAGCCAATTTTCCCAGCACTATTTATTAAATAGGGAATCCTTTCCCCATTTCTTGTTTTTCTCAGGTTTGTCAAAGATCAGATGGCTGTAGATGTGAGGTATTATTTCTGAGGACTCTGTTCTGTTCCATTGGTCTATATCTCTGTTTTGGTACCAGTACCATGCTGTTTTGGTTACTGTAGCCTTGTAGTATAGTTTGAAGTCAGGTAGCGTGATGCCTCCAGCTTTGTTCTTTTGACTTAGGATTGTCTTGGAGATGTGGGCTCTTTTTTGGTTCCATATGAACTTTAAAGCAGTTTTTTCCAATTCTGTGAAGAAACTCATTGGTAGCTTGATGGGGATGGCATTGAATCTATAAATTACCTTGGGCAGTATGGCCATTTTCATGATATTGATTCTTCCTATCCATGAGCATGGTATGTTCTTCCATTTGTTTGTGTCCTCTTTTATTTCACTGAGCAGTGGTTTGTAGTTCTCCTGGAAGAGGTCCTTTACATCCCTTGTAAGTTGGATTCCTAGGTATTTTATTCTCTTTGAAGCAATTGTGAATGGAAGTTCATTCATGATTTGGCTCTGTGTTTGTCTGTTACTGGTGTATAAGAATGCTTGTGATTTTTGCACATTAATTTTGTATCCTGAGACTTTGCTGAAGTTGCTTATCAGCTTAAGGAGATTTTGGGCTGAGACAATGGGGTTTTCTAAATATACAATCATGTCATCTGCAAACAGGGACAATTTGACTTCTTCTTTTCCTAACTGAATACCCCTGATTTCTTTCTCTTGCCTAATTGCCCTAGCCAGAACTTCCAACACTATGTTGAATAGGAGTGGTGAGAGAGGGCAACATCATCCTGATACCAAAGCCTGGCAGAGACACAACAAAAAAAGAGAATTTTAGACCAATATCCCTGATGAACATCGATGCAAAAATCCTCAATAAAATACTGGCAAACCGGATTCAACAACCCATCAAAAAGCTTATCCACCATGATCAAGTGGGCTTCATCCCTGGGATGCCAGGCTGGTTCAACATTCGCAAATCAATAAACATAATCCAGCATATAAACGGAACCAAAGACAAGAACCACATGATTATCTCAATAGATGCAGAAAAGGCTTTTGACAAAATTCAACAGCCCTTCATGCTAAAAACGCTCAATAAATTCGGTATTGATGGAACGTACCTCAAAATAATAAGAGCTATTTATGACAAACCCACAGCCAATATCATACTGAATGGGCAAAAACTGGAAAAATTCCCTTTGAAAACTGGCACAAGACAGGGATGCCCTCTCTCACCACTCCTAGACCAAGAGAAATATTTAAGACTGATTATTGAGAAATTTCTGCAATTGCTGACAAATAGAGATCCATAAATTCAAGAAGCTCAGAGAACACTAAGCAGAAGAAATGTCAAATCAAACCAAATTAAGTAACAACAAAAGAAAAATAAGGCCCATAATATTTAAGCACCCAAAGACAAAAGATAAATGGGAAATCTTGAAGATATCTATATTAAATACATAGAAATAAAACTAACAATAAAAAACCATGGAATCCCAGAACACAATGGACTTTGGTCTACAAAGTAGGTCTCGAAATTGAAAGAGAGACAAAGTCTTTCTCAGACAAAAATCACTACACTGTAAAAATTATTAAACATCTTCCAGTAGAGAAATATCACATCAAACAGAAAATATGAATACATTAAATCAAAGAATAATGTTGGAAAGATAATTTTTTCATTTTTAATTACTTATAGTTAACCGTGTAAAGCAAAAATAATAGTAATATGTTGTATAAAGTATATAAAAAGTAATGTCATAACAAAAATAATATAAAAATTGGGAGAGAGAAACAGAAAATATACAGTAATCTACAACTGAAAGTCCTTCCACTCTACATGAAATAGTAAAATATTACTTGAGGATATAACATTTTAATCAAAAATCCATAATGTAAAAATAGGATAACCACTAAAGAATTGAATAGTAATAAAAAGTGAGGGAAAAAAAAAAAAACAATTAGCAAGTAAGAAAAAAGGCTGACAATAGGAAAAAATAACCGAACAAACAAATAGGAAACAGCAATCTGGTATATTTTAATGTAATTATAAAAATAATCACATTAAATGGGAGTAATATGAATGGGCCTAAATTTGCAGTGCCTGTGTAAGAAAGAGGCTTAGTTAAAACATCAGAAAACATTCGTCTTCCCCAGCTTTCCACGACCACAATAAAAGGTGTAAAATAAAAATAATAATGGCGTATAATACGGAAAGCTGCAGGAAATAGATTCTTTCTGAGAAGCAGTACAAAGGGAAGATCTAAAGTAAAGCATGGGGGCCTAAAGGCAAGTGTGGAGTAGATATTGAGAAAATATGTCTTGTAAATGGGCCCATACAATACATGAAAGGAATTTCTGAAGGGTTTGAGCCTTTAAGTTCATGGAGGGTAACTAGAGAAAAGGTAAATCTCAAACTCAGCCCTATTTCTTACCACACTAATGCAAAACCCCAAACTAAAGACTCAGAGAAAGGAAACGTGTGCTCATCCCTAACTACAACAAATATGTGACTCAGTATCTTCTGTTCTATCTAACATGTTCAGAATTCAATACAAAAATTACAACGCATGCAAATACAAAAATTACAAGGCATGAAAAAAAAAAAGAAACAGTCTGAAGATGAAAAACAGTCTTCATAACAACACTATAATGTGACACAGATGTTGGTACAGACAGTAAATTTAAAACAAATATGACCAATCTAATATAGGCTTTAATGGAAAAGCATTACAAACAATATAAAATGTATATTTTAATAGATAGATGGAAACATTAAAATATAACAAATAGAAGTTGTAGAAATAAAAAGAATGCCTCTGACAGGTTCACCAGTAATCTCAACACAGGAAATAAAAGAATCAGTTAATGTGAAGACAGGTCAATAGAAAGTCAAACAAAAACAAAGGGAAAAAAGAATTAAATAA
Organism: Theropithecus gelada; assembly: GCF_003255815.1. NCBI lineage: Eukaryota > Metazoa > Chordata > Mammalia > Primates > Cercopithecidae > Theropithecus > Theropithecus gelada. The sequence continues at coordinate 78,482,848 of NC_037672.1, forward strand.
CAGGTAAAATCATACAAGATATATGAGACAATACCAAATATTCATAATCAAAATCCCAGAAAAGGGGGGAAAAGGGAAAGGAGCAAAAGGAATTTTGAGAAATAATGGCAAAGGAGTTTTTAATATTAGTGACAAAATATCCAACACAATCAAAGATAAACATTACAGCAGAATTCTTAGCAGAACTCATGCCAGCAAAAAAGATAGTACAGTGACATTTTCAATGTGCTAAAAGAAAAATATCCATACTTCCTTACAAATATATTTGAAAATAGAAATATATAAATCCATAATATAATATACATTCAAATTTCAACACTCCTCACTCAGTAATTTAAAAAAAAGAACATACAGGCAGAAAAGCATAAGGATATGAATGGCCCTAATAAGATTAATATATTTATAGAATAATCTACCAAACAACAGCAGAATGCAACAATCTTCTCAAGTGAACACAGCACATTCACTGCTTTTCTCTTTATTTTTAAAGTGTAGCTTATGTCTTTAAGTCAGTATTTTAAAAGTTGGGGTTTTATTTTGCATTTGTTAATTTTATTGAATTTTTTAAATAATTTGTTTATATTGAATACTATTTTGCAAGGAAAAAAAAAAAAAAAAAAAAACCTCCTGATCTTTCAACCCAGATAGTTTAAAATGCTATTCACAACTTTTTTAAACGTAATTTTCACTTTTGGAAAATTATAGTTTTCATTGATTTGATTCACTAAAATAAAGATTATTGGTATTAGCAACTGAGAATTTGATTTTTTTCTTACAGCTTTATAACTGATGCCTATTACATTTCCTAGAGATCAGTTTCGTATCTGACATTTTAAGCAACATGCTTGTAAAAGTTGTAAGACTCATAGGGAAATATAACTCAACTAATTGTGGAAGAGGAAGGAAAAGGAATACATACTTCATTAAAATTAAATCTATATTATATGCCCACTTAATGTCACAGCAACATATTAGGATAAAGAATGATGAAATAAAATTTAACAATTACACAAGTTTAGGGGTAATGAAATACATTTAATTTTACAATAATATGTTGTAAAAAATAATATTAAATAACAATGATTAAAAAAGTAAGACATAATATTATAAATACTTTAAAATAATTTGTAAATAAGTATCCAAGTCAGTTTCTACCTTTTTCACTTTAAATTTATATTCAAACCTGAGCAGAGTCACCCTATGGGTAGTATTAGCCTTTAGATCAACTATTCATTTTCTCTTTTATCAGTACATGACAAGGTTATCAGTATCTAATAAAAGTTTCACAAGTCAATATCCCATTATTGAATTGGAATACCTGGATACTTAAGCTCTCCTTTGAACAATTTAAAAAGAAAGAGTTAAATTTAAAAAAATCATTAGGAAAACGTAGTATTTTTAATCTAACGTTTCATAAAGAAAAATATGGATAAGACCATGAAAGGACAAGGGGTCTCTGACCAGAAGTAGCAAAAAAGTAAATGATAATTGAGGTTAACGTTGACTGATGATTATAATATCCACAGACCAAGTTGATAGGAAGTGAATACCAGAAAAAATAGATAATATGTACAAAGACTTCGATAGTCTGAAGGACAATTACATATATTATCATTTGTTTAGAAAACTATATTAAATTCAATATTAAATGTTCTATAATAATAATGTATATAGAGCATTTAATATATTTATATTTTATTATTTACATACTAAAAATACTATTATACTATCAGAACTTAGCGACTATATATATACCACTACATATAAAATATGTAAATATATTAATGCCACTAAGTTCTGATAGTATAATAGTATTTTTGCTATATTGTAAAATGTAATCTTGCACTTTAGTTTTTCTTTTGATTAAATAAAGACATATCCTGCCTATTTCAGAAATTTCTAATAAATGTCAAGCAAAGGTTAAGTTATCCACAATTTATTACTATATTATTACTAATATTTTTGTATTGCCAATCAATTATACTATAATTCAGCAAACTACAGTCTGCATATGTTCTAATTAGAAACTTCATATTATAGTATTTAATGTTAGCTATTCTACCTGTTAAAGCCAGACATTTCAAGGTTCTTTGTATGATGAACATTTATTACTTACTAACTCACAGCACATTGGAGTTTGCGGGTGGCTGGTGAGGAATACAAAAAGAGTGCTCTTCCATAGGCAGCTACTCACAAGATCTCTGCCAGCTTTCAATTTGTCATTGTCATCACTTGACTATAAGGTTACTGTATTATGTTTTGCATTACTGTAAAGGAATACCAAGTGCTGGGTAATTTACAAAATAATGAGGTTTATTTGGTTCATGGTAGTGTAGGCTATTAAGCATGACAGCAGCATCTGGTCAGCTTCTGGTGAGGCCTCAGGAAGCATTTACTCATAGCAGAAAGTGAAGGGGAAGCAGATATATCACATGGCAAGAGGGAGAGGAAGAGGTACCAGGCTCTTTTAAAATTCAGATTTCATAGTAACTAAAAAAGTCAAAACTCACTCACTGCTGTGAGGAGGGTCCCAAGCCATTCATGAAGGATTTGCCCCATGACCCAAACACCTCCCACAAGGCCAACCTCCAACATTGATTTCACCTTTCAACATGAGACTTGGAGGAGACACACTTCCAAGCTGTATCAGTTTCCTGCTATCATGACAAGCCAATAATAATCCTGAAAGACACAATTGCCAACACCATACACCATAATCTCAAATGTTGAAACCTAAGAATATCAACATCCTCAAAGTCTAAATAAACTCAAAAATCACAATCCTAAAAAAATCAAAATCTGAAAAATATAATTCTTGAAAAAATAGTTTCAAAATTATTTTATAAACATTTATTTATATTTTTAAAAGCAAATTTGAGAAACATAAAACTATGACAGTATTTCGTAAACCAATTTGAACAATACAGGCAATAATGATAAAAGTATTTTTGCAAGCATAAATACTAATTATACTAATGACAATCACATGTGTATACAAGTTATAAGCAGATCAAATGTATTCATAAAGAAATAGGTCAAGACCAAAATGTATAAACACAAATAAGTATGGTTGGTAATAATGTACATTCATAACTGGCCATCTAAAATACTGTTATGGACAACCTAAATCTTTGAGAAGATGGAATAAAAATCACAATGGGTCACCACTGCCTATGTAGTGACCCAAAGAGTTCAGAGCTTGAGAAATTTCACCAATACAGGTGTACAAAAAGAACATATCTTCATTTACTAAGGAAATGTCAACATGAAAACCAGAGCCCAAACCCTGTAATTCCAAATGATGAAAAAATAAATTATCAAAATGCCTTAAATCTAAATACCTAATGTCTAACATTCCCAAAAGCATAATCATAGGATAGTTGTATCATGGTTTGTGGAACTATTACCTTGTTATTGTCTTTATTTAGAAATTAAGTATGGCTTAAGGAGATGTATATGGATTCCTAATTGACAAGGAGTAGATTTGTGACCTTAATTTTAGGTGTCAGCTTGACTAGATTAGAGAATACTCAGAAAAATGGTAATGCATTATTTTAGACATGTCTGTGAGAATGTTCCAGAGGAGATTAGTGAGTGAGTCTGAGTGGATAAGGCGAGGAAAACCCGCCTTCGATGTTGGTGGAAACCATTTAATCAGCTGGGGAACCAGAGAGAGCAGGTACAGAAAGGCAATTGGTCCCTCTCTAGCACCTAGTGAAGATTTTTCTTTTGCTGCTTTGAACATCAGAACTACAAGCTTTTCAGCATTTATACTCCAGGACTTACACCGGAGACCCCCAGGTCCTGAGGCTTACAGCCTCAGTCTGAGAGTTACACCTGCTTCGGATTGTGTTTTTTGAGAATATGATCTAAATCCATTATCATCTGTCATAGATAATTTCATGGAGATTTTAGAGTTTAGAATAGTTATATATCATGTATATCCACATTCAGATGTTCAGAACTCTGTCACATGGTCCTGCCTGACAGTCACGAAGTGTAGAAAACATAGTTCTCTGTATGGTGAGGGGAAAAAGAAAATGGTTTTGTGAATGACAATGCCCAACATTGTCTTTGCCAGACAACGTACCAATTAAGGTTGACATTTGAGAAAAGTTTGAACGTCAACATATGATATAATTTCAATGGATGAAACACTACATTTAAATTCCAAAAATTATTTTAATGTTAGATACGGCTGATTCACAAAGGTCATCAACATAATTTTTCTCCCATAGGTAAAATTTGATTTCATGCGGTAATATATTGTTAACATTTCTCTTTCTTGTTCTAATTTTAAAGTACAGGAATAATTTTGATTTTTAAAATCCTGGGGAACAAAGTGTTCAATTATAATTAATATTTGCAAAAGATAAACACAGTTTAATATTAATTTGAAACTAATTAATACACCATAAATTATTTTATTCAATAAGGCTTTGTAATTTTAATTTAATTTGTTTCAGAAAATATTCCAGATTGACACAGAAATGAAAATGAAATATCACCTCTCAACTGAGAATTCAAAAGGCTGATGTAAATGAGGAGCAGAATTTCAAGCTAGTAAATCTTGGGTGATTAACTTCAAGAAGCAAGTCTATAACAAGGTGAGACTCTGAGGATGAGTATAAAATTGTATACTAATGAATTCATTGAGTTATCACGAATCATCTTTGATCTAGAATTAACATTTTGTACGTACGATGCAAAAGCTCATTTTATTAGAATATTTATAAGCACTAGGATATTTACATATTAAGTTATGTTTTTAGGATCCTCCTGGGATTGCCATATGTTCAATAAATAGATCTGCTTTGTTCTCGCTCTCTCTCTTTCACTCTCAATCTCTCTTTGTCTCTCTCTTTCACTCTCTGTATCTCTCTCTGAGAAAGCAGCTGGTCTTTCTCCTGTAAAACTGCTCTCAGTTCACACTAAGAACTGCTGATCAACACATTTAATGATGCATTTGACTTTATTTCACAGAACACTGATTATGTGATGACTTTGGATAGTGTTGACATCAGTGTAAGTAGTTAAAAACTAAAAATAAATTAATATGTTCTGTTAACTATTTAGAATGTTTGATAGTTCTGATCTAACATTCTATGTCAGTTTTAGTACTAGAATAGCGTAGTTATAGTAATTCCATGTAAAATGAATATCCAATATTCCAGCAATTAAATAGTAAAGGATTTTTGGTAAACCTCATCTAAAAAGTAATCTTATATATCAATATATTCTCAGAAAGATGAGTTTTTAATTTTTTCCAAGGCCATTAATTTCAGGAGTCCATTTTCATATAAATTGTAGTTTTAACTAAATTCATTTTTACTTATAACTTAAATTGTTTATAGTCAGTTACAGGATATTCAACTGTAATTAATATGAATAGTCATAGTATACTTTTTGTGATATTGAAATAACTGATTTTCTGCTTGAATATAGAGCGGCCAGGGAGGTTTTTATGTTACTTTCAGAATAAAAAATGTGAATGTTATTGGTTGTAAATATGGCAACTTGAATATGTCACAGTGATTCAATTAAACTCCCAACTACAGCATTTTTTTCTTAAGCAATGACATATCAGTGAATGCCTTACATCCCTTTAGAATGAAAAAGAAAAAAATTTTAAAATTTCTCCCATTATAAAGAGAAAATTTGGCCAGGTGCTTTGGCTAGTGCCTGTAATCCCAGAACTTTAGGAAGCCAAGGCAAGCACATCACTTGAGGTCAGGAGTTTGCGACCAGCCTGGCCAACAGGGTGAAACCCTGTCTCTACTGAAAATACAACAATTGGCTGGGTGTAATGGCGTATATACCTGTAGTTCCAGCTAATTGGGAGAATGAGGAAGGAGAATCCCTTGAACCAGGAAGGCAGAGGTTGCAGTGAGCCGAGATCGTGCCACTGCATTCTAGCCTAGGTGATAGAGGCAGACTCCATCTCAAACAGAAATAAGTAAAATAAATAAATAAACAAATAAACAAACAAATAAAAAGGAAACTTATTTTAAAGGCTTCACTTCCAACAATATTGCTCGACGTTAGAATTTCAGCCAGTGAATACCACACACTGCTATTTAATAGGATAATCCAATATTTAAAGAAATAAAGACTTCTAGAATCTTCATTCTTTCTTATAACTCTTACATCAAGACAGAAAAACTAAAATTTATTATGTGGTGTCATTCTGTGTAGCACTAAAATTCACTATGGCATTTTTGTGGTCTTCAGAATTATAGCTCATGGATAACAGTAATATGGAGTAATATGTACAAATGTCTAGTTAAACAGAAAAGCTAACACATGTATCTTCTTTTTTTCCCCGAATGTCACCACAAAGCACAGAGTATTGAAGGAGACAATAGCTGATGAGAAATATCAACACAGTTTTTGAAGGATAAAACTAGAAGAAAGAATCCATAACTCATCTAGAAGAGCAGAAAAAAAAAATGAAATCTGAATTCTGGCTACCATGGATGCCTTATGTATCAAGACAATTCACCCTGAAGAACTCCAGACAGGAGGAGAAATCATAGGATTCAAGTACTTCAGGAGGCAGGATGAGGTAGAACTGAAACAGATAAATCCACATAAAGATAAATAAAAAGTAAAAGTGATATGGACAGGAGACAGGGAAACACTGCTTGAAGATGGCAGTTCCCTGGCAAAGGCCCCATCCTCAAGCCTGAAGACACAAAGCCCTGAATGAGGACAGACATTCCTGTTTTTGTGCTCCAAAAGTTGCCTTTCAGCCCAACATGCCCCCTATCCTGTATCCGTATAAACCCCGAACCCCAGGCTCCAGAAGCAGACTAACATGAGACAAGCAGATGAATAGCAGAACAACACGGCAGAGAAAGAGAGAAGAGGAGGAACGTCTGAACATCAAGAGGAGTTTGGGTTGCTGTGGTTGAAGAGGAGTTGGGCTGCTGGACAGCCCAGATCATCTTTCCACACCATCCCCTTTTCCGGGTCCCCATCCATCCCACTGAGAGCCACCTCCACCACTCAATAAAACTCACATTTATCCTTAAAGCCCGTGTGTGACCAGATTCTTCCGGGATGCTGGACAAGAGCTTTGGATACAGAAAGCTGTCACATTTGCCCTCTGCCCCTTGCAAAAAGTCAGAAGGTTCATTGAGCTGGTTGACACTTAAAGTCCTCTGTGGATGGCGAGGCTAAGAGCATTGTAACCTTGGAGTTGCCCACACACACCCCTAGACACTACCACAGGGCAGGAGCACAAAAGCTCACCCTGGCCACTGCACCTTGCCCCAGTATAATGTTGAGGTCAAGATGCTTTTAATATTCAGAGTGAAGAGAATACTGGTGTACTTAGCATATGATATTCTATTAAGTAGAAATATCTCCTTTTGGATCTTTTATTACTTACATTTAAAAAATTATATATCTCTATATATCTAAAATTATATATTTAAAATTATTATATATTTAAAATTATTCAATATTAAATCTAAAACATTAAACATATAAATCATATGTAGAAAGTAAAAAGTCACATCAATATATTGATTACATCAAAATTTAACAAGAGAATACCTTACCTTCTATATCACCTATACGCCCTTTATGTGGTGGCAGCCAATAGCAGGCAATGTATCAAATATTGTGTCTAGCCCTCTTTTTTAAATTTTATACAGCTCTTTCTATATCTCTGCCTCTCTTTCATGCACACACAAATGTTAATAATTGGTTTCATATGTTTGTAATTATAAATGGAATTACATTTTCTATTTACTTCTGCAACTTCATTTTTTTGCTGAACATTATGTAAGTGAAATTCATATCTATTGTTATATAAGGTTTAATTCCAGACAATTTCTCTTCATTACTGTATAGTATATTATTCCTTTCCATTTTAGAATAACCAACAGTATTCATTCAAGTATTCTTGTATGGATCTCTTGTTACACATGTACAAGAACAAAAGACCCTATGCACATGTACAGAACAGCATTTTTCAATCTGTGAGTCACAACACTTCAGTATCATGAAGTGTTATGCCCTAACTTCAGAGGGTTATGCCCTATATTTGTGAGTGTAATGTGATAGATTAGAACTGTAGAAGTGGAAAGTATGTCATAACTATTCTCATCATAGAGGTTACAGCCAACACTCTTACAACAAAAGACAGATTAACAAGAGGAAAGTATAACAGATGTATTTAGTAAAATTTTATGTGACAGAGACCAGAATGAAGACCCCAAGACTTAGGGAAAACTGTCTACTGTTATGCTTAGGTTCAATAAAGAATGGACAGCCATGTAGAAATGTGTCAAAAAATGATCTACTGGTCATAGACTGATTGGCTAAACACAGCAAGGCCTGTCTCTTCAGATTCTTCTTGGTCTTTCTGTGTGGTAGTCCTTCTTCCTGGGAATAGGACAAGAACCCTTTTGGAATGAGGGTTCTATGATACGATCAGACAAAGTAGGTCAGAGAATTTCTTTACTGTCAGCTTCTACACAAAAAAGTAGAGGAAATTTAGAGTAATATTTTTTATCTTGTATGACCCGCCTTTGGGAAGAGGAATTCCAGATTTTATGGCCTGCCTCAAGAGAAAAAACAAAATAGAAGAGTGAAGGTCAAGAAAGGTGAGGTCGGGCACGATGGCTCACGCCTGTAATCCCAGCACTTTGGGAGGCCGACGCGGGCGGATCACAAGGTCAGGAGATCGAGACCATCCTGGCTAACATGGTGAAACCCCGTCTCTACTAAAAATACAAAAAATTAGCCGGGCGGGTCGCGAGCGTCTGTGGTCCCAGCTACTCCGGAGGCTGAGGCAGGAGAATGGCTTAAACCCGGGAGGCGGAGCTTGCAGCGAGCTGAGATCCGGCCACTGCACTCCAGCCTGGGCGACAGAGCAAGACTCCGTCTCAAAAAAACAAAAAAACAAAAAAACAAAAAACAACAACAAAAAAGAAAGGTCAGAAGGAGACATTGTTTCTGAGGTCTTTCCAATGTCCTTCAGCTCAAAGTACTCAGCATGGCAAAGTGCTATACTTTGGGGTATTGTTTTCTCAGCCACAACAGAAAGAAACAGGAAGAATTAAACAGAATGCATTAGTTTCATTGTTCATCTCAAATCGTTGGGGTAAATATCATTTCATCTAACTTTTGTTTATATACATATAAATATTGTAAGAAATTATTTTATTATTCTTTTGCTTATATGTGCATGGACACAAATATTTAAAACATGTATTTATAATGTTACAATATCAAATATCTTTCTTATTGTTAAGTCACCATTAAATTTTGAAAAAAATCTTCTCTAGTGCATATGTCCAGTGGTTGAATTGCAGAATAATTTATTAGAAATATTTTTAGTTTACTAGAAAAGGCCACATTGTGGTCCAAACTAGTGACAACAACTTCTACTTTTTATACCAAGGGTGTTCAGAATTCTAGTTGTCTTCAAATCTTGACAACGTTTGTTACTCTCAAACTTTTAAGTTTTATCAAATAGTGAAAATTGTTATTAGTTATTTTATTTTTATTTCACATATTTCCAATGATGATCATAAACATCTTTTTATCTGCCTATTGGATATTTAAGATTCTTCTTGAATTAATAACCTATTCATTTTTTTCTTATTCTTATCCAAATTAGGTTGTTTAGGTTTTTCTTATTTTAGGCATCCTGTTTATATTATGACAACTATCACTGTTTCAGTTTTATTTCTAATATCATTTATATTTAGATTGTTTATTCACTTTTATACTGTGTTCAGAAAAACAGACTGTCTTTTGTTTTAATATAACTTTCTTAAGTATTTTTGTTGAAGATAGAGAAAATTCACCGGTGGATTGGGAAAATTCTATCTTTATATCAGGAGGCATTTATGATGTGCGCTTTGAAGTCTGAACCTCCCCTGGTGACTTCTCAACTTCTGAGGGCTATTTATTTTGTACTATTTTATTAAATTTTTTGTTATTTTTAAAATATGGAGTTAAAATGTAATTAAGTTCAATTTACAATGTATAATGAAAATTTCTGTATACTCAGTCACTCTTGAGCCATTAAAAGTTATCTTTCATATCAATCCTTGTTTAGTGTCTTATCAATTGACCTTGAACCCCTTTTCCTATTATAGAAGCAGAATTTGCTAAATAAAATCTTATATTTCCCTAAGAACCAAGAATCTTGCAGTGTCAGATTGATGTTTGTTCACAGTGATGTTCTTCGAAGCATCCTTAGGATGTGCTTCAGGTGCTTTCAGGTGAACTGCGGATCAAATGGGTCACATATATCAAAAGTAGCTGGGCCACTAAACTAGCTAGGTGGCTTGGGGCAAGATTCTGCCAGTCTCTTTTTGAACCTTAGTGTCATCATCTGTAAAACGAAACTAATCGTTACTTTTCTAAAAGTGGAGATAAGTGTAAAGCCCTTAGCATCACATCTGCTACATAAGGAACACTAAACAAATAACAGCTACTCTTCTCATTTTTAAGCAAGATGAAATATGTATCGATCCCAGGATATAACCTGTCCTGACTGGGCATTGCCCTTGGCCACCAGGAACTTCAGGTCTAATGTTTTACAGACAATTTTCAATTTAGTTAAGCTTAGCTTAACTAAATGACCAGAACAACATAAAAACTTCACAGAGACATTTTGCATTGAGCTTTTCTGAAGTCAGTATTTATTATAAAACTCTTGGTGGTTGAATTAGAAGATAGAAAGCACTTCTGTTTCAATAAGGATGCGGGGAGCTTGCACTTGGAGCTCCCTTGGATTTCCCAATTATTTTCTGCACTTCTATTTTTCTCTGGTTATACATTAAGCCTTAAGTAAGGATGCTCTCTGTACAACTGGTGTGATCTTTAAAATATTCAAACTTACAAAATTTATGGCAATGAGATGGGATATTTTAAACTATTCCTGACAACATAATGTAAATAACAATGTCTAAGACAAGGTTTCAGATAAATAAAAGTGAGGGAGAGAGAAATCATTGTCTTCAGGTTGACTTACTGGCCATTTCTGGACTTAAGCTGCACAAGTACTGCATCCACTGACAGGCAGAAAACTGAGACCTAAAATTCATGGATCTAGATTTGGATGAACATCTAAATGTGTTATATTACATAAATATGTATGTGAGTGTGTGTGTATGTATATGTGTGTATATATATGTGTGTGTGTGTAAATATATGTATGCCTTAAAAAAATAAGTCCATGAATAATGCAATGTCATGTGTGTGTGTGCATGTATGTGACTGGGTTTGAGTGTGGTTGTGTTTGTCATTGTTTTGGTATTTTTTTTAAAGTATGTTCTGGTACAACTGATGGTGACAGATAAGAAGCTAGAGGCTGCTAGAGCTGCAAAATTACTTCCTGTATAATATTAAGACTTCCACTAATTCTATGATTCTTACCCCGTAATGATTGATGCTCTCACAATAAAGGACTCTAATTGTTTGAGTTCCTTATGTGACTTTATTCTTAGAGAGAAACAAGATCTGTAGGAAGCTGCTATAAACTTCAGGCCCCTGAATGGAGCTAAATAATATGAGAAATTTCAGGATTATACCAACAAAGAGAGCAATAAGAAAAAAAAAAAATGTGAAAAATCTGAAGACAGTTTAACTCATTGGAAGTCTTCATAAGCTCAATTCTAATATTTTAAAAAGGAGGAAATACATGGAATAGATACTAAAATTTTCACAGATCACTATGAGAAATTAGATTGTCTAGCTGTTCTACCAACTACTTTGTCTGGAAAATGACAATGAAAAATTCTCTTAATTTATCTAATACTTAATATTTAGAAAATATATATTATTACAGAGAATTATAGTCTATAATCCTGTAAGAGTCAGTGCCAATTAACACAGAAGAGGATTAGGACTCTGCATGACAAAAGGGTTAATGTCTCTTAGTAAATCCCAGTAGGAGGCTCAAGGTAATTTACCCAAGAATGGGTAAAAAGGCCTGGGTCTGATAAATAAATTTATTAGGATTGCTGGTCATTGATGATCTTAGTCTGTTTTGTGGTACTATCACAAAATATCACAGACTGAGTAATTTATAAAGAACAGAAACTTATTCTCTCACAGTCTGGAGTCTGAGAAGTCCAAGATCAAGGCACCAGTATCTAGTGTGGGTCTTCTCACTACATTCTCACACTAGGATATGGTGATGCAATTATAAGAGACTTGCAGGTAAAAGTAAGGTTCAAGTAGAAATTTATGAACAAAAGTTTTTTATTGTTGTTGCCTCCTAATTGCCAGAATGTATTATTGGAATATATGTATTGTCTGAATGGGAAAGTTTTCACTTACCCAAAATACAGGAAAAGGAAAGTTATACAATTCTGTTCTTCATCTGTTTTAATTGGGCAATACATAGTGAATCATTTATAATCATCTAAATGTATGCAAGTGCTTAATTTAAAACAATATAAGATTCCTAAGGAATATAAATATTTAAATTAACAAAAGGTCTGTTTTATATATAAGTATATTAGAACCCTAAAATCACTTGTTTAATAATTCTTTATGGATCATAGAATTAAAAGGATTAATTCTGAAACTCAACTGGTACAATGGTTCCACCAAAAGTATCAGCTATACCCTATATAGTAGAAATTCAAGACATGCCACAAAATGATTAAGATTTTCATGCCTTTATTCTCTTGGCACTTGTATTCTTTTTCAACTCTAGTTAGAAGAGAGATAAAGCCAATTTGTATTTACTTGGGATGGGTTCCAACATGCATTCACTGTATTCCTACAATAATATTTAATTTCTCCTGTTAATTACCACAAACTAGTGAAAATAAATACATATAGATTTGATTAGGTGGGAAAGTACTGTTATTTGTTATAAAATGTTGATAACTGAATCTGAAGACTAAGTCATAATTACAAATACTTATCAATTCTATGACCACCAGAGTACAGCTAATTAACCAAGATATGGAAAAGCTCAGAAAAAAATGATAAAATTTCTTGTCATCACTTGAGCAAGGGTCATAAAAGCATTACTCAGACAGCCAAAGTTAAGTTACTCTCTAAGTCAGCTCCAAAATCAATCAAGGGGTGCACTGATTGATTGGATTACTTAGTTTTTCATGCCCCATTTTGAAATATTACTAGCATCTATTCACAAAATTAAAAGGAAAACGGTCAAATTTGATTATCTTTTCTCTAAAAGCAAGCTTTCTTAGAGCTTCAAAAACACACAACCCAACATTAGCACTTCCCATGCTCAAATAATTTTAGAAGTGTCTGAGACATATGGCCACCACACAAAAACTTCTTACTTTTAGCCAGTGTAAACCACTGGGATTTGGGACAAGTTTTTTGTTGTCATTTCAAAGTATATGTCATTTAAAAAACGTTTGACATCTTGCTATTGGGGTTTTGTAGTAATTGTTTCTATTACAGAGGAATACAAAATTGCTTTAAGACCAAAATACCCGTTGTATTAAAATATGTACTGTGATCCAACTCATCAAAGTATTGCATGTCTTAGTGCATGGAGAGGATATACATAATTTTTTGTTTTCAGAAGGGTACCTGCTGAAGTAAAAAAATAATAATAATAAAATATTCAGAAAGTAAAAACTAATGTCAGTTTAGAGGCAATGTGATAACACATATACTGTGTCTGATAGTTCCAATGTCAATCAAGGGTTCCCACAAGAAGCTTTCTGCCATACTTAAATTGTAGATGACTACAGCCCAGATGATATTGTACTGGGAAATTCAACATTTGTGGATAAAAATTATATGTCCAATTTGTAACGATGAAATAAACATAACAAAATGTTTAGTAGTTGTCTGCAAATGGAAGCCCATTAAACCTAAATAAGGATTTCCTTGGAGAGAGTAAGTATGACTTAAATACAAGGCTCATGATGAAAACTAGTCAATACAACCATGTAGTATAAAAGGTCATATGGCTGTGCCCCAAAAGGCACTGAGACTTCAGATTTAACTAAAACTTGACCCTTGACTTACACCATGGCCTATGACAACATTTAATTTACAGGTAACGACTGCTTTTGTTAGGAAGCCCTACAAAATGCTATTGTAATATAAAATGACTTCTTTCATAGTAATTTTATTTTAATAATGTAACTAAAATTTAGTATAATACTACCGTAATTGGTAAGAATAATTTGACTTATTTACCCATACCTTATTTCATGATGCAAAAATAATAGCTGACAGTTTTCTACCAGCATTTTGTTCTATAAATATTGCAATAGATGCATGAGAAGAAATGATCACAAGTAATTTCAATTAAAAAGTGTTGGTAGATCATCAGGTGGTTGACTTTATAGGAGAGAGTTAATTTACAAATGAACTGATAAATTCTATCTTTATCTTGGGAGATGCCAAGGTATATGGTTTTGGCTGTTGGCCAAGATAAGGTCAGTGGAATTCAGAACATGTTACATAAAGTACAAAGTTTACCTTACTACTGCCACAGTTCATTTGTTCATTGATAGTTTTGAAGGGCATAACAGATTAGCCAGCCTGATATGACTAGAAAACCAGCAATTAGACTAGGAACATCTGTGTTAGGATCTCCCGAAGTTAAGATTCATGACACAGACGGTGATTTACATTAGAAACAAAACATGTCTTTGTGTACACAAAAGGACTGTGGAAATTTTACTCCTGAAAGACTCTCAGAATCCTTGTGCTTGCCTATGCTATATCTTTGGCTGCACCATATATTAGCCTTTAAATAAAAGCATTACAAGAGTATGATTTGTGCATTTTTGTGAGGTATTTTAATATCTGAACTTGTAAAATATTCTCCGTTCTTATTTTAATCAAAACTGTAGCCCCAAGCATTAGTGGTTTGGGTTGGGAAACATATTAAATGTCTATTAAAAGGATTAATAAATCCTTTCCAGAAGTATGCAATTGCAATAGACATTGGTCTTCATAAAGCCACTTTCTCTCTACCTAGGACACTTTTTTAAGATCATAGCCATGTCATTTGAGAACTTTCAGTGTTATTTGTCCCACATATAAACTTTCTTTGGGAGAGAAACAATCAGGAGCAGATTCAACTTCAAAGATAAACAGTGGAGGGTAACTGCAGTGGGCCAATGGCCCACCAAAGACATCTATGTCATAAACACCAATAAATTTGTTAGCTCACATAACAAAAATAACTTTGCAGATGAAATTACATTAAGATCCTTGAGATTCATGGAGAGATTATTCTGTATTGTGCAGATGGGCCCAGTGTAATAAAACAAAAGATCCTTATAAGAAAGAGTCAAAAGTGTCAAAGTGAGAAAAAGGAGATGTGCCAATGAAACAAGAGATTGGAGTAAAGTACTTTGAAGAAAAAGAAAGATGGTCATAAAGCAAGAAATCTGGGCAACTTTTAGAAGCTAGAAAAGGCAAGGAAACAGATTCTTCCCTGAAGCCTCCCAAATAAATGCAATACTACAGATGCCTTGATTTGGTCCCTTCAGATTCATTCTGGAAGTCTTACCTCCAGGACTGTAAGATAATAGAATTTTTCTTTTTTATTTTTCATGAATTTCCAGGAAGATATTTGTTCAAAATTTAAAACGGTATCACCACATTGAAAATGTAGGTCTCTTCCCCACATAATCATCAGAATAGAATTGCAAAACAAAACAAATGTTTTGATTAATGAGAGGTTCTACAGAGAAAAGAAGTGGCTGAGATAGAAGGCCAAATGTGAAGGTCATTCAAGATTCCTACTACTGAACGTTTTTCATTATTCTAAGAAAGAAATAATGGAAAGTGGGAGATTTTATGAATGACAATATGGCACTGACACAACCCAGAAACTGTTTTGGTGTTAAGGGCATTTGTGGACAGATGGGAATGACTTCTTTTTTTGAGGGTCAACTTTTTATTGGGCAATGTTTGTCTTTCATTTCTTTAATAGATGTTATATTTTAAGGCAGGACAGGGCAATTTTTCCTGCAGTATTCCTTTTTCTTACAATTTTGGCCACGGGTTTTTTCTAGTTTAGACACAGACATTTCCTTAACCATGGTTTAGCTAATTGCTTAATCTTAAGAGTTATTAATTTGGTATGCATTTTTTTTTCCTTGGTCAAAATGTCTTCGATGTGCCCAGCAAGCTCTTGTAATTCAGGAAAGGAAGGATGTTTGCTGTCTTATCTTTTGTTTCTAACAGAAGGTTTGAAATCATCGACAATGAAAGTAGATACGGTTTTTATGGTATTTTTACATGCATTCAGAGTAGCATATTCCCAGAATGTACTAGTTAAGTCATCTTTAAAATGAATGCTTTTTAGTCTGTTTATCAGACTGAAATTTTTGATGAATCAGTTTGAGAGAAAGACATCAGACATAACTGCTAAGATGAATTGTCTTATTCTTGGACTCATTTAGTATCCATTCACGGTCAAATTTCAATCATATACTTGATAGCATTTTGAAAATCAACCCTTCCTGCTCTTTTCTAACCAAGTTTTCATATCGTCAGGACCTACAAGGATATAAACTAATTGATGGAGATTAGAGAATCTAAAGTAAGAGTTGATAAAGCAACCCTAAGTCCTTCAGTGAACTTTTAGCCTTTCCTTATAACAACTAAATTATGCAATTGTTACAGTACACAAGATTTTAAGTTAAAACAAAACAGAGAATTTGGTCATTATTATTAACTACACTACAAGATATTATTTTAATATTCAAGGAATGGGGTATATTTAGAATAGGCCAGTGCATGTAAGAGAAAAGGGGATGGTTCAGACGCTACAGACAGAGAAGAGAAAGCAGAGAGGAAAGGAGGAAGTTGAAGTATGGAGAAGCGGGACGCCCACCTAGAGTTGGATCAGCATAGGGAGAGAAGAGTTTTATAAACTATTTCTGAAATCATTCAAAACTGAATACTTTTTGCTAAGCCTTTATGAAGACATCATTTATTTCTCCTTTTGTGACCTTGGTATTAACTTCTTAATTGGCTTTGTTTCATTGCTCAGTGATGTTATAGAGGAAATGAGGGGTAGGGTCAAGAATATCAGTGCCTAATTATTTGTATTCTGTGTGTTCTTTTCATTTGAATACTAGCAATTACTAGTGTTTCAATATCTCAGCAATGTGGTGCCAATTGAACTAAATAATCAAAAATTTGACAAGATTCTACTAAGGGAAATTTAGAACTTCGGTGGCCACTATCAATAATTCAAGGCAGATTACATAACTAATTTGTATGGTCCATTAGAATAAAGATTTCAAAGATTTAAACATTTAGTGATCAATGTATTTGGATTGTGATGAAGATACCATTGAAGAGCAGGAAAATACAAAAATTATTATCCTAGGAACTCATGAGTAAAACTAATGAAAGTGTGGAAAATCTAACACTAAACTTAAATTCTCACAATTTAAAAAAAATATTTGGTGCTTCAATTTTAGGATTTCTCCAGAGAAAGATTATGAAATGTAGAAGAAAATATCTCACTTTATGTTAGCATATTTCTTAAATCAAAGTTCAGTATGCAAGTTATAACTTTCAGTCTATTAAGAAGGTGTATGCTTAGATGACTTTTCATTATTTTAAAAACTCAAACACACTGCAAATGAATAAAGACTTACAACCTATTAAAGTATTCATGTTTCACCAAAAAACAAGAAATATTTTCATGAAATGTTATTTAAAATACTTTCCCCATTTTAGCATAGTGTGAATACAGCATTACAAAAATATCAAGTACTTAAGAATGATACTCTGCCAATCCCTGTATCATAAATAAACTCTATATTCTTTTTAATTTTCATTAAACTCAGGAATTTGAAGATTAATAAGGAAGAAAACTGAGTTTCTTTGTTCAGAATCTTTACTACATAGTGAATGTCCAAGATTTAATTCACAATTAAAATCTAAACACCATAATTAAGAAGCAGAGGGAATTTTAAGTATATAGAGCCTTTGAACCCATCAGAGTTAGGTATGAAAATCTGTTCTCACACATAGAATTTCCATGATATTGTACATGTTATAGTATCTACTCTGTTTCCTTATTTTTAAAATGAGAATGGCAATAAATATCACATGGATCAGTTGGGAAAATAAAATAAAATATAAAATACAAAACATCTCATGATAAAATTGAAAAATTGTTGAAGCTTTTAAAAATATCTTCATTCTTTTCAAAAACATGAAGTAATTCTATTAAATAAAATGTTAAATTTATATAGCATTTATGTTTGTAAGTAGCTAAACTGTTGTTAAGGGCAGAATAGTCTGCTCAACTAGCAACTCTTTAGTAATACGCTTGTTCTACAAATCTTCAAGACATAAATTTAATTCATTTTAAGTTTTAAGTATATTCCTCAATTTTTATTATACTTTTAATGTTTAAAGTATTTCTGATTTTAAAAGAGAAATTATGCAGGTCTATTATTAATAACTCAAAACTTCCTAATACATTAAAAGAAAAAAAAGGTTCATCTTTTGATTCAGCAGGTTGGAAACAATCTTTTTGTAGAATCTGCGAAAGGACATTTGGGAGCCAACTGAAGTCTATAGTGAAAACCAGAGTATCTCACAAAAAAAAAAAAAAAAGAGAGAAAGAAGCTATTTGTGAAAATGCTTTGCGACGCGTGGGTTCATCTCACAGAGTTAAATGTCTCTGTTAATTCAGCAGGTTAGAAACTTTTTTTTTTTTTTTTTTTTAGAACTTCCGCAGGGTTATTTGGGAGCCCATTGAAGCCTATAGGGAAAAACTGAATATCCCGCGATGAAAACTAAACACAAGCTATCTGTGAAAACGCTTTGCGATGTGTGGATTCATCTCAGAGTTAAACCTTTCTCTTGATTCAGCTGGTTAGAAGCACACTTTCTGTAGAATCTGCGCAGGAACATTTGGGAGCCCATTTTGAGGCCTATAGTGAAAAACCAATATCCTGCGATAAAAACTAAAATGAAGTTATATGTGAAAACTCTTTGCGATATGAAAATTAATCTCACAGAGTTTAACCTTTCTTTTTATTTAGCAAGTTGGAAGCACGTTTTTTGTAGAATCTGCGCAGGGTTATTTGGGAGCCCATTGAGACCTATAGTGAAAAACCGAATAATCCGTTATAAAAACTAGAAAGAAGCTATATGTGAAAATGCTTTGCGATGTGGGGATTCATCTCACAGAGTTAAACCTTTCTTTTGATTCAGCACATTGGAAACACTCTTTTTGTAGAATCTCTGCAGGGACATTTGGGAGCCCATTAAGACATATAGTGAAAAAACCAATATCCTGCGATAAAAAAAACAGAAAGAAACGAACTTTGAAAATGCTATGTGATGTGTAGATTCCTGAAGAGTTAAGCCTTTCTTTTGTTTCAGTAGGTTGAAAACACTCTGTAGAATCTGCACAGGGACATTTGGGAGCCCACTGAGGCCTGTAGTAAAAAAACGAATATCCTGCGATAAAAACTAAACACAAGCTATCTGCGAAAACCGTTTGTGATATGTGGATTCATCCCACAGAGATAAACCTTTCTTTTGTTTCAGTAAATTGGAAAGACTTTTTTTGTGGACTTTGCGAAGGTATGTTTGGGAGGCCATTGAGGCCTATAATGAAAAACCAAATATCCCGTGATAAAAACTAGAAAGAAGCTATCTGTGAAAACACTTGTGATATGTAGACTCATCTCACAGAGTTAAACCTTTCTTTTGATTCAGCAGGTTGGAAACAAACTTTCTGTAGAATCTGCACAGTGACATTTGGGAGCCATTGAGGCCTATAGTGAAAAACTGATATTCCACAATAAAAACTAGAAAGAAACTATCTGTGAAAATGCTTTAAGATGTGTGGATTCATCTCACAGAGTTAAACCTTTCTTTTGATTCAGCAGGTTGGAAACAGTTTTACTGTAGAATCTGCGCAGGGTTATTTGGGAGCCCATTGAGACCTATAGTGAAAAACAGAATAACCTGTGATAAAAACTAAACATTGTTGTGGGGAGTCAGGGACCCCAAACGGAGGGACTGGCTGAAGCCGTGGCAGAAGAACATAAATCGTGAAGATTTCATGAACATTTATTAGTTCCCCAAATTAATACTTTTATAATTTCTTACACCTGTCTTTACTGTAATCTCTGAACATAAATTGTGAAGATTTCATGGACACTTATCACTTCCCCAATGAATATCCTTGTGATTTCCTATGTCTGTGTTTATTTAATCTCTTAATCCCATCATCTTCTTTGTAAGCTGAGGAGGATGAATGTCGCCTCAGGACCCTGTGATTTTATCAACTGAACAAATTGTTTGTAGAGCATGTGTGTTTGAACAATATGAAATCTGGGCATCTTAAAAAAAGAACCGGATAACAGCGATGTTCAGGGAACAAGAGAGGTAATCTTGAACTGGCCAGCAGTGAGCCGGATGGAACAGAGCTATATTCCTCCTCTTTCATAAGCAAATAGGAGAAATATCGCTGAGTTCTTTTTCTCAGCAAAGAACATCCCTGAGAAAGAGAATGCGCCCTGAAGGTAGGCCTATATATGACCCCTTTTTAAGGTGTCCCGTCTTTTGTGGTCAAAGCCAAAGGGATGAAATAAGCACCAGTCTCCTACAGTGCTCCCAGGCTTATCAGGTGAACAAAAATTCCCACCTAATAAATTGTGGTCAGATAGGTTATCTGCTCTCAAACCCTGTTTCCTGATAAGATGTTATCAATAATAATGCGTGCCAGAAACTTCATTAGAAATTTTAATTTCACCTCATCCGGTGGTCCTGTGAGCTCACCCTGCCTCCTCCATTTGCTTTGTTATATTTTATTACCTTGTGAAGTATGTGATCTCTGTGACCCACACCCTATTCGTGCACTCCCTCCCCTTTTGAAAATTGCCAATAAAAACTTGCTGGCTCGGGGAACATCATGGATCCTGCTGACATGTGATGTCTCCCCCAGACACCCAGCTTTAAATTTCTCTCTCTTGTGCTCTTTCCCTTTATTTTTCAACCCAGCTGAGACACTTAGGAAATAGAAAAGAACCCACGTTAAACATTGGGAGAGGGTTTTACCGATAAAACACAAGCTATCTGTGAAAAAGCTTTGCAATGTGTGGATTCAGCTTACAGAGATAAACCTTTGTTTCAGCAAGTTGGAAACACTTTCTTTGTAGAATCTGTGAAGGTACCTTAGTGAGTCCATTGAGGCCTATATTGAAAAACCAAATATCCCGTGATAAAAACTGGAAAGAACCTATCTGTGAAAACCCTTTGCCAAGTGTGGATTCATCTCACAGAGTTAAACCTTTCTTTTGATTCCACATGTTGGAAACACATTTTTTGTATAACCTGCGAAGGGACATTTGGGAGCCCATTGTTGCGTCTAGTTAAAAACAATTATCCTGCCATAAAAACAAGAAAGAAGCTATCTGTGAAAAAGCTTTGCAACGTGTGGACTCATCTCACAGAGATAAACTTTTGTTTCAGTAAATTGGACACTTTTTTTTTGTACAATCTGCGCAAGGTTATTTGGGAGCCCATTGAGGCATATAGTGAAAAAACAAATATCCCACAATAAAAACTAGAAAGAAGCTATCTGTAAAAACGCTTTGCAAAGTGTGGATTCATCTCACAGAGTTAAACCTTTCTTTTGATTCAGCAGGTTGGAAAAACTTTCTTTGTAGAATCTGCACAGGGATATTTGGGAGCCCATTGAGGCCTATAGTGAAACATCAATATCCCGCAATAAAAACTAGATAAAAGCTCTCTGTGAAAATGCTTTGTGATGTCCTAATTCAACTCAGACAGTGAAACCTTTCATTTAATTTAGAAGGCTGTAAACAGTCTGTTGTGTTTTGTTTTTGTAGAATCTGCATGCACAGGGTTATTTGGTAGCCACTGAGACCTATAGTGAAAAACTGATATCCTACAATGAAAACTGGAAATGAGCTTTCAGTAAAAACGCTTTATGATGTGTAGGTTAATCTAACAGAATTAAACATTATTTTATTATTATTCAAAAAGTTGTAAACACTTTTTTTGTAGAATCTGCACTGGGTTATTTCAGAGCCCATTGAAGCCTATAGTGAAAAACCGAATATCCTGCAATAAAAACTAGAAAGAATTTATATGTGAAAATGCTTTGTAATGTGTGGATTCATCTCATAGAGTTAAAGCTTTCTTTTGATTCAGCAGTTTGGGAAAACTCTTTCTGTAGAATTTGCACAGGGACATTTGGGAGCCCACTGAGACCCTTAGTGAAATACCAATGCCCTGCGATAAAAACTAGAAAGAAGCTGTCTGCGAAAACACTTTGCAATGTTTGAATTCACCTCACAGAATTAAAACTTTGGATTCATCAGGTTGGATACGCTCTTTCTGTAGAATCTGAGTAGAGATATTTGGGAGCCCATTGAGGCCTATAGTGAAAAATCAATATCCTTTGATAAAAACTAGAAAGAAGTTATCTGAGAAAATGCTTTGCAATGTGTAGATTCATCTCACTGAGTTAAACCTTTCTTTTGATTCAGCAGGTTGGAAAGACTTTTTTTTTCCCCCCCATAGTAACTTGTTTTTATCTTTTTATATGAGAAAGGGTGTTCTTAGTATTTTCACCTTTATGGCTGTGTGTTTGTTTTCATGTTTTCCAGCCATAGATCCTGTTCCTAATAATATAAGCCATCATTGATAACTTTAGCAAGTTCAGACATAATTTTTGCCTGAGATATGTGGTTGCCTCTTTGATCTCCTCCAGGATGTTCTTTCACATAACATGGTTTCTGAGTTACAATCAAAATCTTGTTTAAGTCTTGGTCATCAATTTCATAATCTGAATCATTATCAGACCAATCAGTTAATGTGTTTTTTCATCCTATTTGTTCAATATCTTCATCAAACAACAAATCAAGTTCTTCTTGTTCTGTTTCTTCTGAAGAATATAGCTGATTTAATGATCCTTCAGGCACAGAGGCTGATTCCCTCAATTTCACTGGGGCTGGCTGATGTCTCTTTTTTACTTCTATCCAAGGTTCTGAGTCCAAGTCAGGCAAACTGGCAGACAACCCTCTAGACGTTGTTTGAAGAATACTTGTTTCACTATTTTTCTTTGGGTTCAATGGGCTTCCAATTCTTGGAGAATTGGGGGCAGACTCTGAATGTGAGCAAAAGGCTCAGCCTGGTACAAACTCTGGACAATCAATCAGTTGAGAGAAATCTGTTTGTGGCACATTACAAGGAGGAAGGCCTGGAATTGGCCACTTTTCTGGTTCTATCTTTTTTCTCATTCACAATTTCTACTTCTATGCCATCCTTCAGTGCCTCTAAGAGATGAGATGAGGTTTGTAGTGAAAGCCTGAACACGTTGAAAACCAGCAATCAGGGAAATAGGCAAGAAACCTTGTTCATCCATCTTTCCTCAAAGAAAGTAGTCTCGCTCAAAATTTTCTACATTGAAGTAATTTTCAATTTGACACTTCATGTACTCTTTAACCAATGCTTCTTCCACAGGATACACCCATACACCTGTACCATCATCACAGTAATACATCATACTGGTATTAAGTTTTGTTTGAAATGGTTGATCATTCCTTTCACCATGTTCTTGATAACCAAATAAATAAAGTTCAATCGAGGATTTCCTCTGCCTCCTCCTCTTCCCCATCCTCAGTCTCTTCCTGGGCCTGTAAAGGAACCTCGGATATTACCACCCTCACTTCTCACATTGGAAACTTCATCTTGATCATCTCTTTTTTCTCTATCTCGCCTCTAACGTCATGTATCGTTTCTTCTATTGTTATGTGTTGATTTACTTACTTCAGGTTGACAGGATTCAGGTCTTTCTTGACTCTCTGGTCTTACATCATCTGAGTGGTACCCACTTGTGCTTATTAGCTGTATTTTGTTGATTACTTGACTGAGCCTCAACCTCACTGACATTTTCACCAGGACCATTTAATTTTGTTTTCTGGTTTGGTTTGCTCTTTTACTTCTCTTTTCAAGCTTCTCTTCTTTTTCTTTTCTATTTTGTGGCTTTTTATTTCCTTGGCTGAGGACGCTCTGACATCCAGTGTTCACTAATTCACTTGGTGTTGGCCAATTCTCCATAACGTTGAAATCACTAGCCTTGTTGAATTTGTCCTAAGTTTTCCTGCTTTTATAATTTTGAGGGAACCGAACTCTGACGCCAAGGTTTCCAGCGCTGGTGGCGGCGGACTTGTCCTGGCTGGGGAGAGGTGCTGGGTAGCCTTTTTGTTCCAGGGATTTTCCTTCCGCGGCAGCGGCGGCAGCTGCCACTTCTCCTTAGGGTCAGCTGCCGCCTGCTCCCGGGCGTCCTCGGCCAACGGATCCGCAGCAACGGCGGCAATGGCTACTGCGGCGACCGCGGTGAGGGTTCCCCGCTGAAGGGGCCCCGGGCCCATGCGCCTTGTGCGCCAGATGCAGCGCCAGGGGCCTCACGAGGACAGCCTCCTGGGGTACGCTGCGTGCCGGCACCACGTCAGACGACGGCTCTCCCCGCGCCCCCGCGCTGGTGGTGGCCGCAGCCTTCTCCTCCCTCGCTGGCTCTTTGCCCTCACGTTCGGCCCAGGGCTGATGCTTGGCCTGCCGGTTCGCCTTGGACAACAACGACTGGCTCTCAGCAGTCACCGCTGGCGAATCCTCCCGAGAATGAGCTGCGGGCACCTGGGCGTGAGCAGATATCGGGTCCCTCTGCCCCAAGTGCCCCAGTTGGGGTGGCCCCGAGGCCAGGGAGCCCGACTGCCCGTCTCTCCGCCGGGGCACCGACCGGCTCCGGCTGGTGGCAGAGAACCCAACAGAGACAGCCACCGTTGCCGCCGCCGCCAGCCTAGGCCGCTCAGCGTCGGACCTGCCACCCTTCCCCGCACTGAATCGAGCGTCAATCGCTCTCCTGCCCCGTCCTCTCCAAAGCGCACACCCGGAGGGACACACCACGCGCCGGGAGCCGCGACCCCTCACCTGGCGCGGGCAGCAGCTGAGAGGTAGCTCGCAGGGGCCCAGGACCTTTACCGGAGTCAGAGAGGCGGGAGCACGCAGAACACGTAACTGGCCGCGGGGGCGTGGACTCCGAGGAAGGGCGGCCTCAGAGGACGGGAAGGAGCCTCCCTGAGGAGGTTGATATGGCTACTCACTGGCTCCTGCCCTCGCCTGGCCTCCCGCGGGAGTTGACGGATTCGCCCGCCCAGGTGCCCACCGGCCCGCCTGGCGGAGGGCCTGCCCCATCCCAGCAGCCCTCCCAGGGCGAGGAAGGACAAAGGGGATGACTCCCGACTCCAGGGCAGAGGACACCCCCACTGCGGGCTCAGGGGCGGGGCATATACCAGGCCTCTGTGGCTGGCTGCGGGCTCCTGCCCTGCCCCCAGGGCAACAGCAGCCAAGGGCCTGGGCAGCCCACACACATGGCACCTGGAGAACCAGTGCCTCAATTTGCCTTTAGGCCCTAAAGCCAGGTTTCACCTAGGCTAAGGGAGGAGGACACGGAGTCGACCCTGTCCTGAGGGGCTGGCAAGTGAATTGTGCTCCCTGCCACCCCACACCACACACCCCAATCCCCACGCTCCCACTCCCCACCCCAACGCCCACACCCCACCCCAACCCCCATGGCTCCCCCACTCCCTCTCCCTCCCACCCCCTCGCCCCTCCCACCCCCTACCCTGTCACCCCCTCCCCTCTCACTCCCCACCCCTCCTACCCCCTCCCGCCTCCCAGCCCCCCATCCCCCACCACCCCTTCCCCCCTCACCCCCCCCACCCCCCCCTTGGCTCCCTGGAAACACTCTGTAGAATCTGTACAGGATCAATTGGGAGCCCATTGAGGCCTGTAGTGAAAAACAATATCCTGCGATAAAAACTAGAAAGAAATTACCTGCGAAAATCTTTGTGAATGTGGATTCCTTTCACAGAGATAAACCCTTCCTTTCTTTCAGCAAATTGGAAACGCTGTTTTGCAGAATCTGGGAAGACTGTAGTCCTATGGTAAAAAACCGAATATCCCATGATAAAACTGGAAAGAATCTATCTGTGAAAAAGTTTTGTGATGTGTGGATTCAACTCACAGAGTTAAACTTTATTTTGATTCAGCTAGTTGGAAACACTCTTTCTGTAGACGGTGTGCAGGGGTGTTTGGGAGCCCACTGAGGCCTATAGGGAAAAACTGAATATCCCACGATAAAAACGATAAAGAAGCTATCTGTTGTGTGATGTGTGGATTCATCTCACAAAGTTTAAACTTTCTTCTGATTTAGCAGGTTGAAAACACTCTTTCTGTAGAATCTGTTCAAGGACATTTGGGAGCCCGTTTAGTCCTATGGTGAAAACAGACATCCCACAATAAAAACTAGAAAGAAGGTATCTGTGAAAACACTTTGTAATGTATGGACTCATCTCACAGACTTAAATCGTTCTTTTGATTCAGCAGGTTGGAAAGACTCTTTCTGTAGATGCTGCACAGGGATATTGAGAGCCAATTGAGACCTATAGTGAAAAACCAAATATCCCACTATATAAACTAGAAAGAAGCTATGGGTGAAAATGCTTTGCAATGTGTGGATTCATCTCACAGAGTTAACCTTATCTTTCCATTCAGCAGGTTGGAAGCACTCTTTTGGTAGAATCTGCACAAGGACATTTGGGAGCCCATTGGGTCCTACAGTGAAAACAGATATTCCATGATAAACACTAGAAAGAAGCTATCTGTGAAAAAGCTGTGCAATGTGTGGACTCATCGCAGAGAGTTAAACCTTTCTTTTGATTCAGCAGGCTGAAAACATTCTTTCTGTAGAATCTGCACACAGACATTATGGAGGCCATTGAGGCCTGTATTAAAACCCAATATCTCATGATAAAAACGAGAAAGAAGCTATCTGTGAAAATTCTGTGAGATGTGTGGATTCATCTCACAGAGTTAAACCTATATTTTGATGTACCAGGTTGGAAACATCCTTTCTGTAGAATCTGTGCGAGGACATTTGTGAGCCCATTGAGTCTTAGAGTGAAAGCAGATATCCCACAATAAAAACTAGAAAGAAGCTATCTGTGAAAACGCTTTGCAATGTCTGGATTAATCTCACAGAGTTAAACCTTTCTTTTGGTTCAACAGGTTGAAACACTTTCTGTAGAATCTGTGCAGCGACATTGGAAGCCCATAGAGGCCTATACTGAAAATCCGACATCCTGCTATAAAAAGGAGAAAGAAATTATCAGTGAAAACGCTATGCGGCAATGCATGGATTCATCTCACAGATTTAATCCTTTCTTTTGATTAAGCAAGTTGGAAACACTCTTTCTGTAGAATCTGCACAGGGATATTTTGAAGTACTTTGAGGCCTGTAAAGAAAAACCAACATCCTACGAGAAAAATTTAATCAGGGTGTCTGTGAAAATGCTTTGCAGTGTGTGGATTCATCTCACAGAATTCAACCTTTCTGTTGATTCAGCAGGTTGGAACCACTCTTTAGAATCTGCACAGTGACATTTGGGAGTCAACAGAGGCCTATAGTGAAAAATGGATATCTCAGGATAAAAATGAGAAAGAAGTTATGAATGAAAATACTTTGTGATGTGTGGATACATCTCAAAGAGCTAAACCTTTCTTTTGATTCAGAAGGTTGGAAACACTCTTTGTGTACAATCTGTGCAGGGACATTTGGCAGCCCATTGAGTCGTATAGTGAAAACAGATATCCCATGATAAAAACTAGAAAGAAGCTATTTGTAAAAAAAAGCTTAATAGTGTGGATTCATCTCACAGAGTCAAAACTTTCATTTGGTTCAGCAGTTTGGAAACACTCTTTCTGTAGAATCTGCACAGGTATGTTTAGGAGCCCATTGAAGCCTATTATGTAAAATTGATGTCCCACAATAAAAACTAGAAGTATACTATCTGTTTAAAAGCTTTGCAATGTGTGGATTCAGCTCACAGAATTAAACCTTTCTTTTGATTCAGCAGGTTGCAAAGACTCTTTTTATAGAATAAACGAAGGGACATTTGGGAGCTTACTGAAGCATATAGCAAAAAACTGAATATCCCATGATAAAACTGGAAAGAGTCTATCTCTGAAAATGCTTTGTAATGCGTGGATTCCCCTCACAGAGTTAAAACCTTCTTTTGATTCAACAGGTTGGATACGCTTTTTGTAGAATCTGCAAAGGGACATTTTGGAGACCATTGATGTCTATAGTGAAAAACGAAATATCCCATGATAAAAATTAGAAAGAAGCTATCTGTGAAAGCACTTTTTGATTTGTGGATAAATCAAACAGACTTAAACCTTTCTTTTCATTCAGCAAGTTGGAAATACTCTTTTTGTAGAATCTGCACAGTCACGTTTGGGAGTCCTTTGAGGCCTATATTGAGAAACCAAATATTTCACCATCAAAACTAGAAAGAAGCTATCTGTGAATACCCTTTGTGATGTGTGGATTCATCTCACAGAGTTAAAACTTTCTTTTGATTCAGCAAGTTTGAAACACATTTTTTGTAGAATTTGCAAAGGAAAATTTGGGAGCCCATTGTGGCCTACAGTGAAAAACTGAATATCCCGCCATAAAAATTAGAAAGAAGCTATCTGTAGAAAAGCTTTTCAATGTGCTAATTAATCAAACAATATTAAAATTTCTTTTTGATTCAGCAGGTTTGAAACATTCTTTTTGTGGAATCTTTGCTGAGACAATGGGACCTCATTGAGGCATGTAGTGGAAAGCCAAATATCCCGTGATTAAAAACTAGAAAGAAGCTGTTTGTGAAAACGCTTGGTGATGGGTGGATTCATTTCACAGAATTAAACCATTCTTTTGATTCAGCAAGTTGGAAACACTCTTTGTGTATAATCTGCCAAAGGACATTTGGGAGCCCATTGAGGCCTATAGTTAAAACTGAATATTCCGTGACCAAAACTAGAAAGAAGCTATCTGTGAATACACCTTAAGATGTGTGTATCCATCTCACAGAGTTAAAAATTTCTTTTGATTCAGGAGGTTGGAAACAGTCTCATGTAGAATCTGCAAATGGTCATTTTGGAGCCTTTCAGGTCTATAGTGAATAACTGAATATCCCACGATAAATACTAGAAAAAAATCTAATGGTGAGAGCACTTTGCGATATGTGGGTTTATCTCATAGAGTTAAACCTTTCTTTTGATTCAGAAGGTTGGAAATACTCTTTTTGAAGAATTTGTGTCATTTTGGAACTCATTGAGGCCTACAGTCAAAAACTGACTGCCCCATGATAAAAACAAGAAAGTAGCTATTTATGAAAATGTTTTCCAATGTGTGGATAAATCAAACAGAATTAAATCTTTTTTTTTTTTTTTTTTTTTTTTTTTTTTTATTTAGCAGGTTGGAAACACTCTTTTTGTAGAATCTGTGCAGTGACATTTTGGAATCCATTGAGGCCTGTAGTAAAAAACTGGTATCCCGCAGTAAAAACTAGAAAGAAGCTATCTGTGAAAATTCTTTGCAATGTGTGGAAAAATTCTTTGCAAAAATTCTTTGCATCTTAGAGAGGTAAATATTTCTTTTGATTCAGCAGATTGGAAACACTTTTATGGAGAATCTGTGCAGGGACATTTGGGAGTCTAGAGAGGCCTATAGTGGAAAAACAAATATCCCGTGATAAAAACTACAAAGAAGCTATTTGGGAAAACATTTTGGGATGTGTAGGTTCATCTCACAGATTTAAACCTTTCTTTTCATTCAGCAGACGGAAAACACTTTTTTTGTAGTATCTGCAAAGTGACATTTAGGTGCTCATTGAGGCTGCCTGTAGTGGAAATTCAAATATCCGATGATAAAAACTAGAAAGAAGCTCTCTGTGAAAACGTTTTGCAATGTGTGGGTTCATCTCACAGAGTTAAACTTTTTTTTTTTTTTTTTTTGGTTCAGCTGGTTGGAACCACTCTTTTTGTACAATCTGTGCAGGGACATTTGGGAGCCCAGAGAGGCCTATAGTAAAACACGGAATATCCCATGATAGAAACTAGAAAGCAGCTATTTGTGAAAACGCTTGGGGATGTGTGGATTCATCTCACAGAGTTAAACCTTTCTTTTGATTTAGTGGGTGGAAAACACTGTTTTTGTAGAATCTGCAAAAGGACATTTGGGAGCCCTTTGATGCCTATAGTGAAAAACTGAATATACCACTATAAAAACTAGAAAGAAGCTATCATAAAACAATTTGCGATGCATGGATTCACTTCACAAGTTAAACCTGTATTTTGATTCAGCAGGTTGGGAACACTCTTTTTGTAGAGGCTTCCAATGGACATTTGGGAGCCTACTGAGCCCTATAATTAAAAACCGAATATTCTACAATAAATACTTGAAAGAAGGCATCTATGAAAACACTTTGCTTTGTGTGGATTCATCTCACAGAGATAAACTTTTTTTTTTCTTTTTAATTCAGCCGGTTGGAAACACACTTTTCGTAGAATCTGCAAATGGAAATTTGGGAGACCACTGAGGCTTATGGTGAAAAACCAAATATCCCACAATAAAAATTAGAAAGAAGTTAGAGACATGGATGAAGCTGGAGACCATTCTGAGCAAACTATCGCAAGGACAGAAAACCAAACGCTGCATTTTCTCACTCATACGTGAGAATTGAACAGTGAGAATACTTGGACACAGGGTGGGGAACATCACACACTGGGGCCTGTTGTGGGGTGGGAGGAGGGGAGAGGGATAGAAATAG
Source organism: Theropithecus gelada (assembly GCF_003255815.1). NCBI lineage: Eukaryota > Metazoa > Chordata > Mammalia > Primates > Cercopithecidae > Theropithecus > Theropithecus gelada. Next base: position 78,513,507 of record NC_037672.1, read on the forward strand.
GACATATACCTAATGTAAATGATGAGTTAATAGGTGAAGCACACCAACATGGCACATGTATGCATATGTAACAAACCTGCACATTGTGCACACGTACCCTAGAACTTAAAGCATAGTAATAAAACAAACCCCCCCCCCCAAAAAAAAAGAAAATGATTTGTGTCATGTGGACTCATCTCACAGAGTTAAACCTTTTTTTTAGATTCAGTGGTTTGGAAACACTCTTTTTGTAGAATCTGTGAAAGATCATTCTGGAGCCCATTTAGAGTACAGTAAAAATAAATAAATAAATAAAATAAATAAAATCCTCAATATTTCACTATAAAAACTAGAAAGAAGCCATCTGTGAAAACACTTTGCAATGTGTGGATTCATCTCACTGAGTTAAACCTTTATTTTGATTCAGAAGGTTAGAAACACTCTTTTCGTAGAATCTGCAAAGGGACATTTGGGAGCCTATTGAGATTGTTCATGTAAAACTGAATATCTTGTGATAAAACTAAAAATTATCCATCTGTGAAAATGCTTTGCTATGTGCGGATTCCTTTTACAGAGTTAAACCTTTCTTTATATTCGAAAGGTTGGAAACCCTCTTTTTGTAGAATCTATGAAGGATCATTTTGGTGCCCACTGAGGCCTATAGTGAAGAAGTGAATATCCCTCGCCTAAAAACCAGAAGGAAGCTATCTGTGAAAATGCTTTGTGATACGTGGATTCTTCTCACAGAGTTAGACCTTTCTTTTGATTCAGCAGGTTGAAAACACAGGTTGGATTTGTGTTCCTGACCAAATCTCATGTCAAATTGGAGGAGGTTCTTGATGAGAGGAGACTGGATCTTGGGGGCAAACTTACTCTTTGCTGTTCTTATGATAGTGACTGAATTGTCATGAGATCCCATGCATGGTTTAACGATGTGTTGCCCTTCTCACTTTGCATTCTCTCTTTCCTGCCACCATGTGAAGTAGGTCTTTGCTTTCCCTTCAACTGCAGCCGTGATTGTAAATTTCCTGAGTCTTCTCAGTTATGCTTCCCATTAAGTCTGTGGAATTGGGAGTCAATTATCCCCCTTTTCTTTGTAAACTAGCCAGTCTCAGGTAGTTCTTTATAGGACTAGATACTATTCAAGGTACTATACAAGTATTTTGTATCTAGATACTATACAAGGTGACCATCCACAAGGCACACAGTTATCTGATTCATCAAGATCAATGTGAAGGAAATAAACTTAAGGCAGCTAAAGAGAAGAATACAAGGGGAACCCCTTCAGGGTAACAGTGGACCTCTTACAGAAATCTCACAAGTCAGAAGAGGTTGTAGGCATATTTTCAGAATCCTTAAAAATAATTTCAACTAAATATTTTTAACTTATCAAGCCCTGTAAGCAAAAGAGAAACACAATTCTTCTCAGACAAGCAAACACTGATGGAATTCATTACCACTAGACCAGCCTTGAAAGACATCCAGGAAAGTGTGTTAAACATGGAATAAGAAAATGACATCTGTTACCACAAAAACACAATTAAGCACATATCCAGACATTGTAAAGCAACGACATCATCAAGTCTTCATAGCAGCAAGCTAACAACATAACAAGATCAAAATCTCACATATCAATAGTAGCCCTGGATATAAATTTGCTAAACATCCTACTTATAAGACATAGAGTGGAAAGAGGAATAAAAAGACAAAGCCACACCATCTGCCCTTTTCAACAGACCCATCTCACATATAATGACACGCAAAGGCATATAAAGTCAAAGGATTAAGAAAGACTGATCTTGCAAACAGAAAACAACAAAATCAGGAATCACTATTTTTATATTAAAAAAAAAAAAAACTGGTGCCTTTGTCTCAAAAATGGAGCATACCTAAAAGTAATACGAGCCATCCATAAAAAACTCACAGCCAAAGTTATGCTGAATGAGAAAAAGCTTGAACCATTGCCATTAACTGGAACAAGACAAGCATGTCCCTAGCACTGGAAATTCTAGCTGGAGCAATCAGGCAAGAGAAAGAAATAAAAGGCACCCAATAAGAAAAGAAGAGCTCAAACTATCTCTCTTCACAAACAATATGACTTTACACTTTCACCTTAAAATCTCCATAAAACATTTCTATAAATGATAAATAGCTTCAGTAAGGGGTAAGGACACAAAATCAATGTAAACAATCAATAACATTTCTATACATAAATAACATTCAAGTTGAGATTCAAATCAATAATACAATCCCATTTATAATAGTCACAAAAATTTGGAAATACCTAGGAATACAGCTAACCAAGGAGAGAAGATGTAAGAAATCTCTACAAAGAGAACTACTAATAACTACTGAAAGATATCAGAGACAATACTTATAAACTAAAAAAAATTCATGCTCATGAATTAGAGGAATAAATATTATTTACATGGCTACATTGCCCAACACAATTTACAGATTTATATTATTTCTATCAAACTAACATCATTATTTACAATTTTTTTAAAGTATCTAAAATTTATATGAAAAAAAGAGCCCAAATAGTCAAAGCAATCCTATGCAAAAAGAATAAACTGAGAAGTTTAACATTACCCAACTTCAAACTAAACTATAAGTCTACACTATCCAAGACATCATAGTAGTGGTATAAAAACAGACACATCGACCAATGAAAAAGAATAGAGAACACAGAAATAAAGTTACACACCTACAACCATATGATTTCTGTCGAAGCTAACAAAAGCAAGTGTTATTTAATAGGTGATGCTAGGATAATTCGGTAGCCATATGCAGAAGAATAAAATTGGATTGCTATATTCTACCATATAAAATAATTAATGCAAATTGGATTAAGATTTAAATATAATACTTTAAGCTACAAAATTCCTAGAAAAGAAAAAATGTAGAAGACACTCTTCCGAACATTGACCTTCACAAGCAACTTCTGGCAAAATCAAGAAAAACAAAAATTGACAAGTGGGGTCTAGTTAAACTAAAATGCTTCTCTCCAGCAAAAGAAATTGCCAACAGAGTAAACGACCTACAGAGTTGGAGAAAATATTGTCAAACTATACATCTGATTATGGTCTAATATTCAAAATCTATAAGGAACTTACAAAATTCAACAAACCAAAACAACTCCATTAAAAATGAATAAAGGACATAAACAGGCTCTTCTCCAAAGAACATATATAAGTGCCTAACAAATATATGAAAATATATATGAAAAAATGCTCATCATCACTGTCATCAAAGAATTGCAAATCAAAAACACAATGAGATGCCATCTTACATCAGTCAGAATGGCTATTATTAAAAAGTCAAAAATAACAAGCTGATGAGACTGCAGAATAAAAGGGAACACCTATTCACTGTTAATTTTAATGTGAATTATTTCAGTCAGCCTGGAAATCAGTTTGGAAGTGTCTGAAAGGGCAGAGCTACCGTTTGACCCAGTGATCCCGTTATTGGGTGTATACTCATGTAAAAATAGGATTCTACCAAAACAAAACAAAACAAAAAAAGAAAAAACATAGACTTGTATGTTCACTGAAGCACTATTCACAATAGCAAAGACATGCAATCAACTTAGATGTCCATCATTGGTGGACTGGATACAGCAAATGTGGTATATATACATCATGGATTACTCTGCAGTCACATAAAATAAATAAATCATGTCTTTTGCAGTAGCATGGGTTCAACTGAAGGCAGTAATTCTCTGTGAATTTACTCAGGAATAGAAAACCAATAGCATATTCTCCCTTATAGGTTGGATCTAAGCATTGCATACATCAGGACATAATATGGGTCAATAGACATCGTAGACTACTAGAATAGGGAGGAAGGGATCATGGGTTGAAAAACTAACCATTCATTATTACACTCACTATCTGGTTGACAGGAATCACAACCCAAACCTTAGCATTGTGCAATAAACCCATGTAAAAAGCCTGCGCATGTACACTTTGTATCTAAAATAGAAGTTAAAATCACTAAAAAGTTTGAATTTTATCAGTTTTTCTAAAAATTTGCCAGAGTGATTTTAAACATTATAGTTATGTATATTAAAACTACAATGTAGATGCTAAAAATTTCTGTATTTATGTAAAATTAATCCTGTCTGCATTTTCCTTCAAATTCACATAAAACTACCTAGAAACCTTTTTAAAAACTTCTGCCTTCCATCTTTTAAATGTTACGAGTTTAACTGTCCAAATCTCTAGCTATCTCCATATACTCTAATGCTCTGCTTACCTGCCTTTCTTCGAAAACTCATTCGTTGCCTCCCTTTTCCTAATTCCTTCATTAATGACAATCCTGTAATGGTAATGATGGTGACGATGATGCCAATAATGAAAATAACTATTATTTTGGCAGTATACTATAACAATAATTATAGGTTATATATTATCAAAAAGCTGATTACATAAAATTTCTGTTAGTTCTCACAGCATAGTAATTCTATAAAGCAGTATGAATATCATAACCATTTTACAGATGTTGAAGTGGGGCCTAGAAAGGACAAGCAACTTGACCAATATGACTCAAATATAAAATTGATATGATGGAGTTCACATGCAAGCAAACTAGTTCTATAACTTGGCATCTTAATCCCTATTCTATTCTGCCTCCCAGTGGTAGAAAACATCCTAGTCTTTTTTGTTTTCTTTTTTTGTATCTGCATGTTTCTGAACTTTCTGATCACACAATGGGCTATTATCAAATGTGTATAAAATCCAAATATATAGGTACAAATAAGCTGTGTTTAATTTTTTAATCTTTTTCATTGATAAGCAAAAATAGTACAGTTGGATCTCTATTCATGGATTCAACATACATGAATTCAAACTACAACAAACCAGAAATATGTTTTAAAAAATACATCTGTATTGAACATTTAAAGACTCTTTTTTCTTGTCATTATTTTGTAAACATTACAATAAAATAATTATTTACATAGCATTTATGTTGTATCATGTATTGCATATAACCTAAAGAAAATATAAAATTTGTGAGAGGAGGTGGATAGGATATATAAAAATACTATGCCATTTTATATCAAGGACTAGAGCATCTGGGAATTTTGTTACTTGACATGGTCTAGAAACCAATCTTGCATGAATTCTGAGAGACAACTTTATATATTTATGGTGTACACATTTTGAAGTATGTATACATTGTATGTCATTGTATACATTAGGTATAAATACATTATATATTAATAATTTGAATATAAATTTAATATAAGCTATTTAACATATGTATTACCCACATACATATCTTTTTCTGTGGTGAGAACAATAAAAATCTACTTTCTTAGCAATTATCAAGTATACATTATAGTTTGTTAACTGTATTAAGCATGATGTGCAATTGATTTGAAATTTTTCTTCTGTCTAGCAAAGCTGGTGTGTCCTGTGACCACCATCCCTTCAATTCCCCCAACCCTCATCCTCTGGCAATCACCATTCCATTTTCCGTTTCTACGAGTTTGGCTGTTTTATATTCCAGATATAAATGACATGATGCAGTATTCATCTCTCTGTGTCTGGTTTATTTCACTTAACATAATGTCCTTCAGGTTCATTCATGTTGTCCCACATGACAGGATTTTCTTTTGTTTAACATTAAATAATTTTCCATTGTGTACATTTATCACATTTTAAATACATCTATCTGTTGTGCTCTTAGGTTAATCTTTTTTTTTTTTTTTTTTTTTTTTTGAGACGGAGTCTCGCTGTGCTCCCAGGCTGGAGTGCAGTGGCGTGATCTCGGCTCACTGCAAGCTCCGCCTCCCGGGTTCACGCCATTCTCCCGCCTCAGCCTCCCAAGTAGCTGAGACTACAGGCGCCCGCCACCACGCCCGGCTAGTTTTTTTGTATTTTTAGTAGAGACGGGGTTTCACCATGTTAGCCAGGATAGTCTCGATCTCCTGACCTCGTGATCCACCCGCCTCGGCCTCCCAAAGTGCTGCATCTTGGCTTCTGTGAATAATTCTGTAATGAAGATGAGAGCATGCAAATATATTTTTGACAAAATGATTTCTCATTCTTTAAATATATACCCAGGAGTGGAATTGGTGGATCATATGGTAGTCCTGCTTTAATTTTTTGAGAAACCCGGATACTGTATTCAATAATGGCAATACTAGTTTACACTTTCACAGAAAGTGTACCCTTTTCTACATTTCCTTTCCAAAATGTATCTTCCATCTTTTTGATAATTACCCATTCAGACAAATGTGTGGTGGTATCCCATTATGGTTTTAGTTTACTCTCATCTGATGATTATTGCAGTTGAGCTTTTTTATTTTTTCATTTACCTGTTGGCCATGTGTATGTCTTCCTTTGAGAAATGTCTATTCAGGTCCTTTGCCCATTTTTTTAAAATCAGGTATTTGTTTTCTTACTGTTGTTTAAATTCCACATATGTATTTGATATTACCCCTTATCAGGTATATAGTTTGCAAATATATTCCCACATCTTATAGGTTGTCTCTTTATTCTGTTAATCATTTTATTATTTGTGCAAAATCTTTTTAGCTTTAATCACATTTGTCTATTTTTGCTCTTATTTCCTGTGCTTTGGGGGTCATGTCTAAAAACAGCAATGCCCAGATAAATGTCACAAAGCTTTTCCCCTGTGTTTCTTCTAGCAGCTAGAGAGAAGGGCCAGGTCACCTACAAAAGGAAACTCATGAAACTAACAGTGGACCTCTAAGCTGAAACCCTACATGGCACGAGAGATTGGGGGCCAATATTCAATATTCTTAAAGAAAATAAATTTCAATCCAGAATTTCCTATCCAGACAAATTAAGCTCCATAAGCAAAGGAGAAAGAAGATCCTTTTCAGACAAGCAAATGCAAAGGGAATTTATTATAACCAGACCTGCCTTATAAGAGTTCCTGAAGGAAGCACTAATATGGAAAGATTATATCCAGCCACTACAAAAGCACACTGAAGTACACAGAGCAGTGACACTGTAAAGCATCCACACAAGCAAGGCTATGAAATAACCAGGTAACATCATGAAGACAGGATCAAATTCACACATTTCAATACTAACATTAAATGTAAATGGACTAAATGTCCATAAAAGACACAGAGTAGCAATCTGGATTAACAATCAAGACCCACTGGTTTGCTGTCTTCAAGAGACACATCTCACGTGCAATTATTCACATATGCTCAAAATAAAGGGATCAAGAAAAATCTACCAAGCAAATGGAAATCAGAAAAAAAAAAATAGGGGTTGTAATCCTAGTTTTTGACACAACAGACTTTAAAACAAAAATGATTTTTAAAAAAGACAAAGAAGGGCATTATATGATGATGAAGGGTTTAGTTCAACAAGATCTAACTATCCTAAAGTAGGAAGATAATGTCATCTTCAAATAGAGACAACTTAATTTTGGAGTTTGGATGATTTTTGTTTCTCCTGCCTAATTGCTCTGGCTAGGATTTCCAGTGCTCTGTTAAATAAAAGAGAGTGGATATCCTTGTCTTATTCCCAATCTTAGAGAAATGGTGCTTAATGTCTCACTGTCGAGTGTGATGTTAGCTATGGTCTTGTTATATAAAACCTTTACTGTGTTGAGGTACATTACTTTTACATCTAATTTATTGAGAGCATTTCTCATGAAAGAATATAAAATTTAGTCAAATGCCTTTTTTGCATGTATTGAAATGACCATATTATTTTTGTCCATTCAGTTAATGTGGAATATATCATTTATAGATTTGCATATATTGAACCATCTTTGCATTGCAGGGATAAATCCCACTTGATTATGGTGAATGATCCTTTTAACATTTGTATGAATTTTGTTTGCTAGTATTTTATTAAGAATTTTTGCTTCTGTGTTCATCAGGCATGTTGGCCTGTAATGTTATTTTCTTGTAGTGTCCTTGTCTGGCTTTAATATCACAGTAATGCTGTATTTATAATAATAATAATAAAAAGTTTGAAAGTGTTCCCATTAGAAGTTTTCTTGAACCTGTGGAAAAAAAAAATAAGTGTTACCTCCTTTTCAAGTTTTGGAAGTTTGAGAAATACTGGTATTAGATCTTTTGGTGTTTGATAGTATTCAGCAGTGACACTGTTATCAGGTCCTGGGCTTTTTTTTTTTTTTTTTCTTTTTGGATGGGAGACTTTTTATTACCAATCTCTTTACTCAGAACTAATTTGTTCAGCTTTTCTATTTCTTCATGATTTAGTCTTAGAAGGTTGTATGTGTCTAGAAATTTATTAATTTCTTCTAGGTTATACAATTTATTCATTTATAATTGCCCACCATAGTCTCTTGTGAACGAACCTGTGTAGTGCTATGATATTAGTTGTAATCTTTCATCTTTCATTTATGATTTTGAGACTAAGATTATTTTTTTCTCACTCTATGAAAAGGATTGTTATTTTCTTAATCTTTAAAAAAAAAAAAAAAAAAAAAAAAAAAGGCCTTAGTGTCTTGATCTTTTGTATCATTTTCCCAATCAGCATCATCTCATGAACTTCATTTATTTCTGCTGTAGTCTTTACTATTTCTTTCCTTCTACTAACTATTGGCATAATGTGTTCCTTTTTTAGTTCCTGTGGTGTAACAGTAGCTCATTTATTTGAGATCTTTCTTCTTTTTTGATGTAGTGACATAAACTCACTCTTAGAACAGCTTGTGCTACATTCCATACGTTTTGGTACATGGTGATCCATTTTTGTTTGTCTAAGATATTTTAAAATTTTCTTTTATACTTAACTTTGGCTCATTAGTTGCTTAAGTGCATATTGTGTAATTTCCACATATTTGTAAATTTTCTAAAATCCTGTCTGTTATTGATTTCTAGTTTCACACCATTGTGGTAGGAAATGATACTTGGTATTTCACACTGGTATATACTGAAGAGGGTGTGTATATATATATATATATATACACACAAACACACACACACATATATATACATATATACATGAAGAGGGTATATATATGTATATGTGTATATCACCCTCTTCATGTGTATATATGTATATGTGTGTGTATATATATGTATATGTGGGTGTTTGTATATATATATACCCTCTTCAAAATGTCTTAGTATTTTTTTCACTCTGTTTCTTTCTTTACAACTAACCACATTTTAAAAATTCCCAATTTTGTAATCTAAATACCTATATCTTTGTCTTTTTAACTTAGTTTTGTTCCACTCCTTGCCTTGTTTTATGCTTATTTATATTACTGTTTAATATTTCTAGCAGTGACATTTTAATAAGTATCCCCGAATGATTCTACTGTATCAAATTGAAAGTATTATCCTTAGGCTTCAGAAACTTTCCAAAAATTGTTATAACTTTATAAATGACATTTTTTTTTAGTTACTGTTTGTTTGTAGGTTTTGCTCTACTCAGTTTTCTGTTTGTTATAGTTGTCCACACCCAATAAGCAATGTTTGATTGGGTGACTAAGTCTCTCTGTTCCTAATCAAGTTACATCTGTTCTTGGTAAAACTCATTTATCTCTAATGTAAAACTCATTATCTCTAATGTCCTATTGGAATCATTACAATTTGGAAAGTAGCTTTAGATAGTATTAAAAATGTTAATGCCTGGTGGCAAAAAATTAATAAAATTGCTTCTATAACACTATTGAAATTAAAAAACAAAGTTAAAACTTCCAAATACTTGCAGATAAAGCCGTGTAGTTTCTTTCAAATAGTGGTTCAGGTTTGACAGATGCAGCTTCTTGCCTATGCATTCATTATTTTTAAAGCTGACATTACTGAACGTGCTCTCTGTAAATGCACAGCTTCAGAAGGAAAATCAACACGACAAAAGACAAACATCACCATTAGATTAATATGAGACGAGTATTGGTTTAAGTAATTCTTGTTTCTGCTACTCTTATTCAGATGAAATGTTCAAATTCCAGCTTTCAAGACTGTAAATTAAAGTTCTGCTAACGAAATTCCCTGTTCCTACTTCCTAACTACTCATTTATTCCCCAACCAATTATGATTAAGACTTCATCTCCACAACTCCACTGAAATTATTTTGTGATTGTCATCAATAACGTTTTTTATTGCCAATTCAGTCGTCATTTCTGCATCTTCACTTTAGTTCATCATTCAGTAGTATTTGATATCTTTTATCCCTTCTTCATTCTGAATGAAAACAATGTTTTTTCTCTTTCCTCACTGGATACCTCTTTACAATTTTCTTTTCTTTTCTTTCTAATCTCTAAATGTTGGCATTTCCCAGGGCTTTCATATCTACACTCAATTGCTAGGAAATCACAAGTAGTCCCACAGATTTAAATATCATCTATTAATCTGACTTTCTCCACAACTCCAGAATAACTACGTCTACTTAATATTTCTTCTTTAATATGTAATATATGTCAAAATTAACAAGTAAAAACCTTTGTTTTCTTAAATCCTGGTAATTTCCCAGTGTTCTATGTCATGAACACAGCCATTCTTGATGAGTCGCTTTCACATACCATGTGAAATCAATCAACACTCCCAGGTCTTTGTATCTGGGCCATTCTCACAGGCAGTATCACAACCATTTTGGTATAAACATTTTTTACCATAATATTTGTGGGGTCCAGAGGCAAGAAGCAAAATGGTGTCTGCACACAGAAACACACACACACGCATACACACACACACACACACACAATCTATAAATGTAGCTGTAGTCTCAGCCTGAACTGCTTTCCCGTAACAGGATCCATCTGGTTCCTCCTCAGGGATTCTTCTGCAACCAGGGGAACAAAGGAGTTGCTTTCTTTTTTCTCCTAGCTAGGCTCACTGTTTATGAGGCAGCTGGAGTAGAGGCAAAAATATTCTGGGAAAGGGCAAAGATTTCAAAGTTGCGCCTAAATCCCATGACGCCTGGGTCATCACTGGACCATTTCAAACCTAGACTGGAGATCGACAAGGTCAAACTCTCCAGTAAATCAGGACAGGCTGGTTCCCTTTCTCATACCATATATTATTCAACGTTCCTGTCCCTCACACTATACTATACCCAGCACTTCCCAAAACATCACCACACAACAGAAGGGAGAAATGAAGCACCATTTATCTTTGGAACCTAGTTACTTAGGCACTCTCTGTAGGTGACCTGATTTCTTTCCTCTCATCATCTACTTATGTTCTCAGTATCACTAAATCCTGTGGCCTGACAAGCAAAGTTCTCATCCAAAGTCCATCTCCAGAACAGTTAATTCACTTGATTAGGTACAAATTCAACAAACTTTCTTAATAGAATTCTTAACAATTATAATGACATACCTTTGCATTTTTATTTAATATACTATATAAATTACATTTATATTTGTGTTTCAGTGTTGATATATGTGAAGCACTCCAATATGTGTGGCTCAGGGTATTACCCCTGTTCTTAGGTCCAAATGCCATGGTAATTGTCTCAGATATCATCATCTGGCTCCTTTGTTATTTCTTAACCTTTGATCATAATCGTGGACTGTCAGCTAATTACATTTCTAACGAGGTCTTATGATACAGTTTAATCTATAGTAGTAATCTGGTTTTTAATATGAAAGAATATCCCTAGAGAAAAACTGAGTTACTCTATCCAGGAAACACATACTCCTAAATTCATTGTTTCCAGTTGATCACAAGGGAAAAAGATAACTCACTAAATTCATATAAATTTACCAATTTGTCTTAAAATACAATATATCATTATTTGGACCTTTCCCTGAAGGTATATTTGTGGAAATAGAAACTGTCTCAAAATTTTTGCAAATTATAGACTCTATAGATAAGTATAATTTCTTTGGCAAGTGTTGATTTTTTTTTTCACTCTCAGTTACCACTTTGATTTTTGAGAACAGGTATTTTAAGATGTTTCAGCTGAGCTGTGTTGCAGCATTGAAGGTTAAATGTCAATCACACTGCTTCACGAAAGTGGAAATATAGTTGAAAAATATTTCTTAAAGCTGGACTTCAAATGGTACAAAAACAAAATCTTTGAAAGTTTATTTTTTTTGTGGTTGTTGCTAGTAACTCTTGAGAGCTTTCACTACTACTGTTTAGGCCCTGCCTGCAAAAGAACCAAAATAGTTTGTAGTGGAAAGAAAAATTGTATCAGGGAGTCATCCATTTGTTATTATTGAAAGCATACAAAACATTCCATTCAGGTTTCATCTTCTTTTTCAACAATTTACAGAATGACTAAAACAAAAACAGATGACTATAATTAGGTTTATTTTTATTTTTTTCCTATTCTGACATAAAGTTTTAATTCATCTTTTCATGTGTTTGAAAATCACTAAATCCTGTGGCCTGACAAGAAAAGTCTGTGGTGTGTAAATAAAGCATTAGTTCTGACAAATATGCTGAAGTTTAAACTACTGAATACTTAAGCTTAAATATTATTGGGCTGATCCACAACTTATGCAAAGTTGAATAAAGCTCCTACACGGAATCTGTCATTTCTAATTCATAGTTTATTACAACTATATTAAATACATTCCAGTGATTTTATTGATTTTATACTATTCAAAAGAATATCTACTTGTACCAGTGCAGGAAGTTCCTAGCACAAAATGCCACAGAAAAAAGGAAGTGTTCAACGTAATCCATTTTTTAAAATATTAATAATTATATAATATACATTAATATGTTTTAAGCAAAACTGCAAAGCCCGTGTTTTTATACGCTTATAGGAGTGCACTTATTTTTCAAATGCAAAGATTAAGTTTAGTTTTCTTCTCTGTATTATATAAATATACTAAAATAAACATTTAAATATTTACATTTGCAATTAAAAAATAAAGATTTCACCATATGGCACATATAATTTTTAGAATAATTAAAAATTTTATGATTATATACTTTTTTCCCTTTTTACCAAAATGTTAAATGGTTACCTTACAGAGACACACTCCATTTGATAAGCACATTTGAGAATTTCTCAGAATTTTTGGCAATGTAACTAAAATACATTACTCACTAGATTCACATTTCAGGCTACATTAACTGAAACTGAACTCAGACTAAAATAATGATTATATAGAAAAACCTATCTGAAATAAACCTTACTAATTCACACTTAACGAATAGAAAAGCAGGGTCAATTAAGATTATCATTACATTATTAAAAAATGATTCACCTGGATGCTTTTGTAGGCACCATATTTATTTATTTACCACTAAAATATACTTTCTATTCTTATAATGATTATTTCCAAAAAGTCATTACATCTACCAAATAAGAACTATATGTTTCACTTCTAAAGAACTAAGCGCTTTACATTAACAGTATCTAATTTAATCCTCCCATCTACCTCGAGAGTTCAGGACTACTATCCATATTTTACTGGTGAGTACAGTACAGGATAGAGATCAACTGATCTGCTAGGTCACATGTCTAGAAAGAAGTTCACCAAGAGGCTAGTACAACTCTGTCACTTCCATCTCTGTTTAGTCTTAATATAGCTACTGTTTTGCTTCTTAGTATAATTTTCTGTAGGGATAAAACTTGTCATTCAATATACCAAGTTAGATTTAGCATAATGTTAATATCTATGTATCTAAATAAATAAAACAAAATTGTGTTAATATTTCTAAATTTTAAATGTAAATTGCTGCCTTTTCAGACATAGAAATTAAATACACATGTGCTTATAATTAATATTGAACTCAATTATTTTATGATAGGCAAATTTGGTACAAGCTATGCTAAAGGGGTAGCCTCAAAATTCTGTAATTAATTTGGATTCATATCACGGGCATTTTTAAGCATATATCTCAAATTTAAGCTTCAAAATTAGAAAAGTACAGCATAACCAGAACTATCATGTTTACAAAATTAGTCTTTTTGTTGTTTCTACTTACATATTCCAAGAAAAACAACTACAGAAATGATTTGTATTGCTCTGTTTTATATGTCTCATAATTATGGGTATCACATATCTTATAAGATAATAATGAAAATGATATGACATAATATAGACAGTACTTAGAACAATGCTGGCATATTGATTGTCCAATAAATATAAGCATTATTGTAACACTTTATGTAAATATTTCTGTCAGGTAATCTTGGTGGTGGTAAGCAGTAAGTAATAATGTTTTCATTTTTATAGAGACTAAAGAAGAAATAGAATCAAATGGAATCATGCTTTTTTTCTTTTCTTTTTTTTTTTTTTGAAATGGTGTTTCGCTCTGTCACTCAGGCTGCAGTGCAGTGGTGCAATCTTGGCTCACTGCAAACTCCTCCTCCCGGGTTCACACCGTTCTCCTGCCTCAGCCTCTGGAGTAGCTGGGAATACAGGCGCCCGCCATCACACCGGCTAATGTTTTGTATTTTTAGTAGAGACGGGGTTTCACTGTGTTAGCCAGGATGGTCTCGATCTCCTGACCTTGTGATCTGCCCGCCTCGGCCTCCGAAAGTGCTGGGATTACAGGCATGAGGAATCATGCTGTTATAAGTGTATAAGGACTTAAAAATTTTAATTGGCAATTATTTCAGTTAAAATTGTTACTTTTAGAGGAAAATTAATAAAACAAATTTTTAAATAAATTTTAAACTATAAGTGACTTCTAAATAACATATCATCAGTTTCAAGTGTTAATGTTATTTTGAATATACACATATTATGAAACTTCAAAATTAATTTGTAACTTTATAATAGTTTTAGTTTGTGACATTATATGCGACAGAAGTACTAGAATTATCAGATTAGGTAAAAATAAATTATTTCTTATAAGCCCACTATACAACAAGTGCCAGTCCAGATCTAACTCAATTCAATTCTCTTGCCTTCAAAATTATATTTATTTATATATTGTCTTCATTGTCCAAAATGATAGCAGCTAGTCACACTATATTGAACATGTAAAATCTGGCTTTTTGAAATTAAGAGATGCTGTAAGTGTAACATACCAGATTTTGAGGGTGTAATACAAAAAATGTAAAACACCTCTTTAATTATCTTCATATTAATTAATGTTGAAATAGTAACATGTTGGATAGACTGGTTTAAAAACAGATATTAAATTTAATTTTATATGCTTTTATTGGCTAATAGAAGTTTTAGATTACATATGCGGCTCACATTTGGTACTCACATTATATTTCAAGGAACAGTGTTGATTCCCAGATAATGTGTGTGTGTGCATATGTATGTTATTATATGCATATGTGTGCATTCACATAATGGTACTGTACTATAAGAAAAGGCAAGGTATTTTCTGCAATTACATCTATTTCACCTTGCTTACAGTCTGTCTTCTAAAAATATGTTAATATAGACTTCTAAAAATATTTAGATTATACTTTTCATAAGTTTTGAATCTTGAGATTTGATTATTCTTTATGTAGCATACCTATTAATAATTTTACTTATGTTTATCTGATGTTTATTTAATTGTTTCCTTCCTGACATATATAATTTAGAATGTTAACTAAATATATGTTGCTCAGTGCTGCATAACCAATACCAATATTTAATATAGTCTAGCATATAGGAGATATAGGAGCCATAAATGTATATAAAGTATACAATAAATGGATAAGGCATTATTACATATATTTCTGGAGAATTATTTTAATGACTACATTGTACTCTGTCTTATAATTTATTTGGCTACTGCTAAACATTGTTAATAATATTTACAATTATACAGTCATGTTTGTGATATTTATTTTTTATGCATACTTCTATATTTAGATACTATGAATATTTCCACTTATATCTATATATCTCTTTAGAAAAAATCTATGTTACATAAATTGAGAAGTCAATAACCAAGAGACAAATATTGTCAATTTTTTCCAGAAATATTAAAATCAATATATGTTGCTAATACTGATGCAGTCTTATATATTTGCCAAATTAGAATATAAATATTTAAGTACACAGAAAGATGGATGAGAGACAGAAAGAGATATCACCATTAATTTGAGGATTGCTTTTAAAATTTTTTATTTTAATGTATGTTTTCTATTATATGTAAGGTGAACGTCTTTAGATATGATTGTTATATCTTAAGAATAATAAGAAAACCATATATGTGGTTAGTATAATGGACAATTCAAACTCAACATGACCATATTAGAATCATCATCTTTTCACCAAATGTGGGTTTTCTGGATCCTTGTAGTTCTACAAATGTGTTGTAAGGTCATTATCAAATAGTTTTATACAGTATGTTTGAAATTTAAATTTGTATTTCCATTATAATTTTTATTTTTTTTTTTACAATTTTTAAATATAACATTACAAAATACAGTAAAATAATAGTAGTTTAGTAACCACAATAATCTAACTAGATTATAACCTTATAAACAAGTTTAACAGGCAATTACAATCTTTATAGGTGCCGCTTACTTTTAGGTTAGAATATCTTTGCTTCCAAGTACAAATCTATGAAAACAGATATTAACACTAATGCAATGATAAGTGTATATGACTCCTCTACTTTGCTGTGTGTTAATATTGTATACAATGGCATCCATAACGTCATTTTGTGTAAACTCCATAAGCAAAGATTTCGTATTATTTTCTCTTACTGATGTGTCTTAAGCACTTAGACTAGAACCTGAAATTTTATGGAACACTCAATATCTATTAATTTGAAAGATCTTTAATGATTATAATTTCATCCCACGTGGAGGAAAAAGAGCTGAGCTTTTGTACCCCCACAGCAGTTACAGGTCACTGGTCACTTGGGAGTCTGAGGAAGAAAATGCAGGGGTGCAAGGACAGAATGCTAGACACGAACAACCTTCTCCAGAGAGGTGAAGTGGTGTCCAGCCAATAGGCAATACTCAGTGTTGCAGATGTGCTTTGCTAGGTACTCGGGGGTTGCAGGTGAGAATGCACACGGCTACTAGAAAGGATCTGGGTGAGATTTAAACACTTAGTACCTTGTGTAGAGTTCTATGGGAAACTTATGAGGAGTCCCCCATTAACCTTGGGTGTTTAAGAAAAGCTATTATAGGCCAGGTGCGGTCACTCACGCCTGTAATCTCAGCACTTTGGGAGGCAGAGGCGGGCGGATCACGAGGTCAGGAGATCGAGACCATTCTGGCTAACACGGTGAAACCCCGTCTCTACTAAAGATACAAAAAATTAGCCGGGCATGGTGGCGGGCGCCTGTAGTCCCAGTTATTTGGGAGGCTGAGGCAAGAGAATGACATGAACCCGGGAGTAAGAGCTTGCAGTGAGCCGAGATTGCACCACTGCACTGCAGTCTGGGCAACACAGCGAGACTCCATCTCAAAAAAAAAAAAAAAAAAGAAAAAGAAAAAAAGAAAAGCTATTATATAGAGAGAATATTCTTTATTGAATCTTAAAAGGTGAGTGTATGTAGACCAGTTGACTATCAGTACTTTTTACTTTGTCAGTTTTATAATCTTACCTTCATTTTGCTTTGTAGGTACTGTTGCATTCTCTGAACATTGAACTTGTATTTGATTTTAATATATTCTTTACAGAATCCAGCCCTGTGTGCTAAAATGTGTGTTCAGAGAATTAATATTAAGCCTTTGATTTTTATCAGTCTTATTCTCCTTTTTCTTGTATAACAGTCACTGTTCTTTTAAAGCAATTTTTTTTTAAAACCTATCCCAAGATATTCACATCTTCATGAAGCTGTTTTTAACAACCTACTTCTGCTACACTGCCACACTGGCATCAAAAATGCCTCACAATTTTTATCAAAACATTTAAACATTATTCTAAACACATATTCTAGATAGGATACTGTTACAATTAATTTGCAAAACATATACACACATGGACACAATAAATATATTACAATATCAAATTTTAGAAGATATATACATGCAGATATAGATAGTTAAATGTAATTTCTGCACAGCAAGATAGACTATCAACAGATTAAATGGACAATACACAGAATGGGAGAAAATATTTGCAGTCTGTGCATCTGATAAAGGTCTAATATCCAGCATCTGTAAGGAACTTAAATAAATTAACAAGAGAAAAAAACAACCCCATTCAAAAGTGGGCAAAAAACATGAACAAACATTTTTCAAAAAAAGACAAACAGGCATGTAGCAAGTATACGAAAAAAAAAAAAAAAAAAAAAAGCTCACTATCACTGAGCATTAGAAAAGTGCAAATCGAAACCACAATGAGATACCATCTCACATCAGTCAGAATGGCTATTATTAAAAAGTCAAATAATAACAATTGCCAGCAAGGTTGTAGAGAAAAGGGAACATTCATTCACACTCTGCTGGTGGGAGTATGCATCAGTTTAACCACTGGGGAAAGCAATATGGTAGTTTTTCAAAAAGCTAAAAGCAGAACTACCATTCGACCCAGAAATTCCATTACTGGGTTATATACCCAGAGGAACATAAATCATTCTGTCATAAAAACATACGCATGTGAATGTTCATTGTAGTAATATTAAGAATAACAAACACACGATATCAACATAAATGCCCACCAATGACAGATTGGATTAAAAATATATGGTATAGGCCGGGCACGGTGGCTCAAGCCTGTAATCCCAGCACTTTGGGAGGCCGAGATGGGCGGATCACGAGGTCAGGAGATCGAGACCATGCTGGCTAACACGGTGAAACCCCATCTCTACTAAAAAATACAAAAAATTAGCCGGGCGAGGTGGCGGGTGCCTGTAGTCCCAGCTACTCGGGAGGCTGAGGCAGGAGAATGGCATGAACCCAGGAGGCGGAGCTTGCAGTGAGCTGAGATCCGGCCACTGCACTCCAGCCTGGGCGACAGAGCGAAACCCCGTCTCAAAAAAAAAAAAAATATATATATATATATATATATATATGGTATATATACACCATGGAATACTATACAGAGATAAGAAAGAATGAGATCATGTCTTTTGCAGGAACATGGATAGAGCTGTAGGCTATTATCCTTAGCAAACTGACGTAGAAACAGAAAGTCAAATGCCACATTTTCACTTGTAAGTGGGAGCCGAATGATGAAAACTCATGAACACAAAGAAGGGAACAACAGACACTGGGGTCTACTTGATGGTGGAAGGTGGGAGGAGGGAGAGGAGCAGAAAAAAATAACTATTGGGTACTAGCTTGATACTTGAGTAGCAAAATAATCTGTACAACAAATGCCTGAGACAAAAGTTTGCCTATATAACAAATCTTCACACCTACCCCCAAAACTAAAATAAAAGTTTTAAAAATGATGTAGATATATATGATGGACTAGAGAAGGTAGCCCTCATTTTATATGAAATTTGATGTGTATGATATACAAAATCAATCACAAGAAACAAGAAAATGTGAATTAATCTAGATATTATTTTTAATTGACTAAAATCAGTTAGATTAAAAAAATCCAAAGAAAATATTTAAAAGTATGAAATGTTACAAAAGCCCTAAATATGAATAATTTATTTTCAAAGTGATTGCTTTTTAATAATCCAATTTTTGTTAAAAATATCAATTATTGAATTAACTTTCTGATTACTTGAATAATTTTTATAAAATTTGCATAAAGGACACATTTTTTTCTGCCAGAAAATTAGCCAATAAGAGTACAGTTACACTGTGAAAAACTGCTCTTAAATGACGTTATATTTATTATTTAAAATTTCTCAGTAATTTTCCTTTGAGATTATTAACAATTTTTATAAGATCTAGGATTATATGTAAATGAATACACATCAAATGAAAAATCTCACCCTAGGTATCGACACATCTAGTAAAAAAGAAAAGAATTCCCAGGAGATGTGAATTGATAAATGATATCAAAATATTTAATTCCCATGCTTTTTTTTCTTAACCTTTGGATTCTGTAGCCTGACAAAGTCTCATCTAGTTAAGGCAGAAGATGGAGGAGACAATGTTTTGGAAAACAGGGAAAATGGAATTATGTGACTTGGAATGGAAATCAAATTAAATGTGACTTTTAGCCTGAAGTAAAGAAAGATTATGTAGAATGCAAAGAAGTGTAGTCAGTGCATTTAATGAAAAGATATATTCAGAATTTCATTAAAAATAATGAATAATGTGAGTTGTTTAAGGGAGTATAATCAACTCTATAAGCAAAATGTCTATTTAAATATTTGCACAGAAATTATATATATTTTTTTACTTCATTATTAAATCCTCTGCACTGAAAGTTTCTTGTGACACTACTGTAAAAGATGAAAATATATTTGCAAATATATACATTTCTAAAGCTAAAACTTATTTTATATATCAAATCTTGGCTGACAAATTTTATAGAAGCCATGTGCTAGTTAATTATTTCTACCTGAATGTGTTGTCTTTCACAGTATCATCTGAGGCCAGATACTTAATAATTCTACTTCTCTTGTAAAAGTAATTGCTTGATATTGAGTCAACATATTTGATACAGTTTATTAATTAATTTCAACAGAACTGAAGAGTTTTGATCACAAATACATCAGCAGAAGTATAGTGGATATGATACAGAATTACAGACATACTGAATTTGTACTTCTTGTACAGAAGGAAGGAAAAGTAGAAATCTAAAACATACTGCCTAAATATTTCAGAGGATTTACTGTCCTCTACTTTATAGATTTTCTATATTTAATTGAAATAAATTTGATATAAAATAATAATAATGTAATATAATGAGACATTAGGCCCAGTAATACATCTTTAAATCAAAGAGTTAATTTCAAACTCAAACTTTTCTTTCAATATTCATTCATTTAATTATGAATATTTTTCTGGAAATATTTATCAGGCAGCTAAATACTCTTTCTGGGTATGTTGTTAGTCCTTGATGATACAATATTGAAAGAATATATTCTCTGCTCTCAGCAATCATGGGAAAGGATTCAGTGGCTGCAGGTGCAATATTAAATGATAAGTGTTTAATGATATATACACAGAACACCTGGCAGCACATCAGTAAAGCCATTTAGCCAGTCATCTGGTTATCTAAAGAGAAGTTTCATGTGAAGTGATTGATAAGTAAAAGTCAAGAAGATGCAAGTGGCTTGAAAGCATAGGGATATGTTTCAAAAGGAGAGAAATTATGGAAAACATTCCACACAGAGAAAGGGCCCACGTACTAAGCAAAACAAAACAAAACAAAACAAGTGAAAGAGAACAGAGTTTATTAGGAAAAAACTAAATAATTCAGAATGTGGTGATCTCAAGAGATATTATGATTTATCAATGAAGGTAAAGAGGCAATAATCATAAAGGATGGCCTTTGTTTGGCTAAGGGATTTTAAATAAATGTTTATTCATTTATTAATGGCATAACTTTGGTCAAGTATTGATTTAATTATTTCTTCTTTATTTTTGGATTACACTTTTCACAGAACAGGGTTTCCATTCGATTTTTATTTAGTGACTGAAGACCACACATAGATAATTATATCTTTAGCTCAGTATTTTTGTTGTTGTTGTTACTGTTGTTGTTGTTGTTGTTTTAATCATAAGGTCACTGACATAAGGCAGTTTATTGAATTCTATGCTATGTCACTGTATTTAGTCATTCGACCTACAAATGTATGCTGCTCATCCCAAATTCATACAAAGATAAATACACATGATTAACAACAAAGCTTCCAATTTATGTACTTCTGTCTGAATTTATGTACTTCATTTGTAATATGAATGATGAACAGCACAGTGGCTAACTACTGCAGAAGCCCTAAGCAATAATGGGATAATTTTAATCGAATACACAGAGATAAGCAGTATTAAATGACTGAGCTATCAACAAAGGGTAAGAGGAACACTACTTAGCTATACTAATTCCAAACAGAGAAACATGTGGAATCATTTAATAATAATAAAAACTCGTATTTAAAAATCGTATAGGGGCGGAGCAAGATGGCCGAATAGGAGCAGCTCCAGTCTTCAACTCCCAGCGCCAGCGACACAGAAGACCGGTGATTTCGGCATTTTCAACTGAGGTACTGGGTTCATCTCACTGGGGAGTGCTGGACGATCGGTACTGGTCAGCTGCTGCAGCCCGACCAGCGAGAGCTGAAGCAGGGCGAGGCATTGCCTCACCTGAGAAGCGCAAGGGGGAAGGGAATCCCTTTTCCTAGCCAGGGGAACTGAGACACACAACACCTGGAGAATCGGGTAACTCCCACCCCAATACTGCGCTTTGAGCAATCAGGCACACCAGGAGATCATATCCCACACCTGGCCGGGAGGGTCCCACACCCACGGAGCCTCCCTCATTGCTATTACAGCAGTCTGTGATCTACCTGCAAGGCAGCAGCGAGGCTGGGGGAGGGGCGCCCGCCATTGCTGAGGCTTAAGTAGGTAAACAAAGCTGCTGGGAAGCTCGAACTGGGTGGAGCTCACAGCAGCTCAAGGAAACCTGCCTGTCTCTGTAGACTCCACCTCTGGGGGCAGGGCACAGAAAACAATAACAAAGCAGCAGACACCTCTGCAGACGCAAACGACTCTGTCTGACAGCTTTGAAGAGAGCAGTGGATCTCCCAACACGGAGGTTGAGATCTGAGAAGGGACAGACTCCCTGCTCAAGCGGGTCCCTGACCCCTGAGTAGCCTAACTGGGAGACATCCCCCACTAGGGGCAGTCTGACACCCCACACCTCACAGGGTGGAGTACACCCCTGAGAGGAAGCTTCCAAAGCAAGAATCAGACAGGTACACTTGCTGTTCAGAAATATTCTATCTTCTGCAGCCTCTGCTGCTGTTACCCAGGCAAACAGGGTCTGGAGTGGACCTCAAGCAATCTCCAACAGACCTACAGCTGAGGGTCCTGACTGTTAGAAGGAAAACTATCAAACAGGAAGGACACCTACACCAAAACCCCATCAGTACATCACCATCATCAAAGACCAGAGGCAGATAAAACCACAAAGATGGGGAAAAAGCAGGGCAGAAAAGCTGGAAATTCAAAAAACAAGAGTGCATCTCCCCCGGCAAAGGAGCGCAGCTCATCGCCAGCAACGGATCAAAGCTGGACGGAGAATGACTTTGACGAGATGAGAGAAGAAGGCTTCAGTCCATCAAATTTCTCAGAGCTAAAGGAGGAATTACGTACCCAGCGCAAAGAAACTAAAAATCTTGAAAAAAAAGTGGAAGAATTGACGGCTAGACTAATTAATGCAGAGAAGGTCATTAACGAAATGAAAGAGATGAAAACCATGACACGAGAAATACGTGACAAATGCACAAGCTTCAGTAACCGACTCGATCAACTGGAAGAAAGAGTATCAGCAATTGAGGATCAAATGAATGAAATGAAGCGAGAAGAGAAACCAAAAGAAAAAAGAAGAAAAAGAAATGAACAAAGCCTGCAAGAAGTATGGGATTATGTAAAAAGACCAAATCTACGTCTGATTGGGGTGCCTGAAAGTGAGGGGGAAAATGGAACCAAGTTGGAAAACACTCTTCAGGATATCATCCAGGAGAACTTCCCCAACCTAGTAGGGCAGGCCAACATTCAAATCCAGGAAATACAGAGAACGCCACAAAGATACTCCTCGAGAAGAGCAACTCCAAGACACATAATTGCCAGATTCACCAAAGTTGAAATGAAGGAAAAAATCTTAAGGGCAGCCAGAGAGAAAGGTCGGGTTACCCACAAAGGGAAGCCCATCAGACTCACAGCAGATCTCTCGGCAGAAACTCTCCAAGCCAGAAGAGAGTGGGGGCCAATATTCAACATTCTTAAAGAAAAGAATTTTAAACCCAGAATTTCATATCCAGCCAAACTAAGTTTCATAAGTGAAGGAGAAATAAAATCCTTTACAGATAAGCAAATGCTTAGAGATTTTGTCACCACTAGGCCTGCCTTACAAGAGACCCTGAAGGAAGCACTCAACATGGAAAGGAACAACCGGTACCAGCCATCTCAAAAACATGCCAAAATGTAAAGACCATCGAGGCTAGGAAGAAACTGCATCAACTAATGAGCAAAATAACCAGTTAATATCATAATGGCTGGATCAAGTTCACACATAACAATCTTAACCTTAAATGTAAATGGACTAAATGCTCCAATTAAGAGACACAGACTGGCAAACTGGATAAAGAGTCAAGACCCATCAGTCTGCTGTATTCAGGAGACCCATCTCACACGCAGAGACATACATAGGCTCAAAATAAAGGGATGGAGGAAGATTTACCAAGCAAATGGAGAACAAAAAAAAGCGGGGGTTGCAATACTAGTCTCTGATAAAACAGACATTAAACCATCAAAGATCAAAAGAGACAAAGAAGGCCATTACATAATGGTAAAGGGATCAATTCAACAGGAAGAGCTAACTATCCTAAATATATATGCACCCAATACAGGAGCACCCAGATTCATAAAGCAAGTCCTTAGAGACTTACAAAGAGACTTAGACTCCCATACAATAATAATGGGAGACTTCAACACTCCATTGTCAACATTAGACAGATCAACGAGACAGAAAGTTAACAAGGATATCCAGGAATTGAACTCATCTCTGCAGCAAGCAGACCTAATAGACATCTATAGAACTCTCCACCCCAAATCAACAGAATATACATTCTTCTCAGCACCACATCGTACTTATTCCAAAATTGACCACGTAATTGGAAGTAAAGCACTCCTCAGCAAATGTACAAGAACAGAAATTATAACAAACTGTCTCTCAGACCACAGTGCAATCAAACTAGAACTCAGGACTAAGAAACTCAATCAAAACCGCTCAACTACATGGAAACTGAACAACCTGCTCCTGAATGACTACTGGGTACATAACGAAATGAAGGCAGAAATAAAGATGTTCTTTGAAACCAATGAGAACAAAGATACAACATACCAGAATCTCTGGGACACATTTAAAGCAGTGTGTAGAGGGAAATTTATAGCACTAAATGCCCACAAGAGAAAGCAGGAAAGATCTAAAATTGACACTCTAACATCGCAATTAAAAGAACTAGATAAGCAAGAGCAAACACATTCGAAAGCTAGCAGAAGGCTAGAAATAACTAAGATCAGAGCAGAACTGAAGGAGATAGAGACACAAAAAACCCTCCAAAAAATCAATGAATCCAGGAGTTGGTTTTTTGAAAAGATCAACAAAATTGACAGACCACTAGCAAGACTAATAAAGAAGAAAAGAGAGAAGAATCAAATCGACACAATTAAAAATGAAAAAGGGGATATCACCACCGACCCCACAGAAATACAAACTACCATCAGAGAATACTATAAACACCTCTACGCAAATAAACTGGAAAATCTAGAAGAAATGGATAATTTCCTGGACACTTACACTCTTCCAAGACTAAACCAGGAAGAAGTTGAATCCCTGAATAGACCAATAGCAGGCTCTGAAATCGAGGCAACAATTAACAGCCTACCAACCAAAAAAAGTCCAGGACCAGATGGATTCACAGCTGAATTCTACCAGAGGTACAAGGAGGAGTTGGTACCATTCCTTCTGAAACTATTCCAATCAATAGAAAAAGAGGGAATCCTCCCTAACTCATTTTATGAGGCCAACATCATCCTGATACCAAAGCCTGGCAGAGATACAACAAAAAAAGAGAATTTTAGACCAATATCCCTGATGAACATCGATGCAAAAATCCTCAATAAAATACTGGCAAACCGGATTCAGCAACACATCAAAAAGCTTATCCACCATGATCAAGTGGGCTTCATCCCTGGGATGCAAGGCTGGTTCAACATTCGCAAATCAATAAACATAATCCAGCATATAAA